>NC_134895.1:33897838-33915338 GCF_041734735.1 Babylonia areolata
TGTGTGTGTGTGTGTGTGTGTGTGTGTGTGTGTTAGCACTTTGAGATATTCCATTTTTATAGAATGTGCAGTGCACATTAACATGAGATATCACAGGGAATTTTATTAATCTTTTGTTAATACATGGATGAATAGGTTAATCTATCCATGATCAAAAGAGCCAGTGAGTGATCACAGGTTGTTTTTTTTTATCTTTTAGCCCAACAATCATTACAGCTGAAGGACATGGTGACAGCTCAAGTGGGGGAGGGAGAGATGGAGGGACGGGGCTGGGGGTGGGGCAGAGATGGAAGAGCATGAGAATGAAGTGCAACACAGGCACGTTTTGGGTAAGGACTCAAAGGAATTATTTTGCTGCTCAGCATGACCTCTTGCATGTCGGGCAGCAACTAAGAACTGCCACTCTTGCCTGTTTTGGGCCAGTCTCTGAATGCTACCCAGGTGTGTTTCGGGGTCCTTTAGTTCTCATTCGACTGTTCTATTTCAGGTGTTTCGTTAGCCGTTTCTCTCTTGTGTCTGGTTTCTGGTGCCCAGTAAAGGGCTGTCCGGATGATGTTACCTTGCTCTCTTTGCATGATGTGTCCGATCCATTTCCACTGACAGCATACCAGCTGCAGCACACAGTAGTAATGCAGCATTTGGTGATAATGGTGATGACTGACATGGCTAATATATGAATCAATATGATATTACAGTTTTTTGTATTTCAAAATCTTTAAAAAAAAATATTAGTGACTTAAAAAAACCTCATCAAGTATCATAAGCACACACACACACACACACACACACACACACACACACACACACACACACACACACCACCACCACCACCACCACCACCACCATCATCATAAATATTGGCACTCCCAAAATCCCCCTCCTCCCTCCCCAAAATATTCATTGCATCAGGTCAGTGTTATTAATACTATGGGTTAGAAAAAAATAGTGTGTTGGGGTGTGGGTACTTTATCTCGGATTGAGAGTTCCGGTCCTACAGTGGGGTGAGTGTGTGTGTGTGTGTGTGTGTGTGTGTGTGTGTGTGTGTGTGTGTGTGTGTGTGTGTGTGTGTGTGTGTGTGTGTGTGTCTCTCTCTCTGTGTTTGTTTGTGTGTGTGTGTGTGTGTGTGTGTGTGTGTGTGTGAATATGAGTTGCGGGTGGAGCGGGATGTATATGTAGTAGTGACATCTCCAGTCAGATCTGTCACTCTGATTGTAATTGACACCCCCTTCCCCACCACATACTGTGTTCTCTATCACCATCTCTATCCTCATCACCACCACCGCTGTTGTACTGTATTGTACTACTCATTTTGTCAAAACAGACTTCTCTGTTTGAAATTTGGACTCCTCTCCCCAGGGAGAGCGCATCACAGCAGCGAGAACGCCACTCAAGCCCTTGTGGAGGGGGAGAAAACCAAACGCTGGGGAATGAAACGTTTTTGTCCTTGTCCATGGCAGACTGGATGACGCATGTGGCGTCTGAGGAGAGACTGATGTTGTGAAAGGTGTTCCTTTAACCTCTGTTTCCCATCGCCCCACTCATTTCCTTCTGTTTCTGTCTGGCTGGCTGGCTGTCCGTCTGCCTTATTTGCAGTGTTACTTTGTGCTTCGGTAGGTTCTGAAGCTAGGATTAAAAAAAAAAAAAAATCTTTTGACTGTCTGTCTGTCAGACCGTGCGTCTGTCTTATTTGAAATGTTACTTTGTGCTTCAGAACTAGGATTAAAAAAAAAAAAGTTTCTGTCTTTTCGTCTCTGTCTGTCTGGCTGTCTGTCTTATTTGCGAAGTTACTTTTTGTCTCAGTTGGTCCGAACTGGAGCCAGGATAAAAACAAACAAACAAACCCCAACCAGTTTTTGTCCAAGCTTTTTGTCACCGTCTCTCTGTCTCTGTCGCTCTGTCCCTGTCTTTGTTTCTCTGTTTCTGTCTGTCTGTCTCTCACACACACTCTCTCTCTTTTTCCTCTATCTCTCCCTTTCCCTCTTTTTTTTCACTCACTCTCTCTCTCTCTCTCTCGCTCTCTCTCTCTCTCTGTGATCACCTTCGTCACTTTAGATGAATGGTGTAGGAACAGAGCGTTACTCCTTTTTTCAGGAACATTTTTGGATTGTCTTCTTACAAGATCAGTCTGCTAACAGAGGCTGAATCGGGGACAATACCAAAAGACTCACACACCATAGGGAGACGGATAGATAGGCAGGCAGACAGGCAGGAGAGACAGAAAGACAGACAGGAAGAGAGAGACAGAGAGAGATGCGCAAAGAATAAGAGTGACTCTGGACAAAAAAACCCCAATAATTATATTAAAAAAACCAAAGCAGATAACAACAACAAAAAAACCGGAGATAAATACATGTACAACAACGTTAACATCTCGAAACGTAAACTGTATCATGGTACCCGACAAATGGTGAAAAGCTGGCATTATTATGCATATATTAGATACTTCTACTGCGAAACTAGGACGCAACAGCATGTGACACTGGATTGTTTCAGCTTTCCAGTCGCAAAAGCATTTGACCAGCAGTCAAGAATTTGAACAACAGTCACATTCTTGTCTTTTCTTTTTCTTTACCACATATAGCCCCAGTAAAAGACGTTCCTGACCCGATGTGGTTGGCGGTAAGTGATTCTGAGGACATTCCTGGAATGTTTGTACCTGTCCTCAGGTGCGATAGTGCAGGTATGGGGTCAGGAGTGTGTGCGTGCGTTTGTGTGTGTGTGTGTGTGTGAGAGAGAGAGAGAGAGAGAGAGGATGGAGAGATGAGGGGGGAGGTGGGGGGGGGGGGAGGCGCGCGGCAGGCCTGTTTGACAGAACTTGGTGTGTGTGAGTGCGAAACAAGAGGTTTTCTCGATGCGGCTTTTGAATTTTCTCAGCTAAATCTTTAATAATTTATTCAGTTATCCAATTTATTCCATAGTCCATTGCAGAGAAGAAAAAAAAAAGAAGAAAAAAGAAAGAAAGAAGATGACGAAGTTCCTATTCTGTGACTCACTGTCTCTCCAGTCTGTCTTTCTGTCTCTGTTTTCCCCGTCCCCACCCCTTCCCTCCTTCTTGTTCACTGTCTGTTTGTGGTGCCACTTTTTTTGTACATCTTTATCACCTTTTCTGTCTGTCCGTCTCTTTCTCTCCTGTCTGTCGGTCTCTCTATTGTCTGTCGGTCTCATTTTGTGTCTATCCACCTGTCTTATCCACGTCTCTCTCTGTGTCTCTGTCTGTCTGTATATCTGTCTGTCTCCGTCTCTCTCTCTCTGTCTGTCTGTCTCTCCCCACCCCTCCCCGCCTCCCACCCTCCACCCCCATCTCTATTTGTCTCAGTCTACTAGCTGCTATAATAAGTCACTTCTGTGTGTATTGGAGTATACAATGAATGCCTTTGTTATCACTTTTCCGTCTCCATCCCCACCAAACCCCAATACAATTGTAATAATGTCTGTGGCCTATATACAACTGGTGAAACTTTCGTGTTCGCAATCGCATGCTCTCTCTCTCTCTCTCTCTCTCTCTCTCTCTCTCTCTCTCTCTGTGTCTCTGTCTCTGTCTGTCTGTCTGTCTGTCTCTCTCTGGCTCTCTCGGAATGTAGTTTGTCTGCATTTGTTATGATAGTGGCTGTCGGCATGTCATGACAATCATTCAGTCAGTGTCAATCTCTCTCTCTCTCTCTCTGCCTTAAAATATGGTGTCCCACAGGGGTCCGTCCTAGGTCCTGTTCTTTTCGTGCTGTATGCGGCTCCTGTGTCGGATGTCATCGCACGCAACTTTATCAGTCGGCTTCCATAGCTGAATTTGACGCACTGGTGACTCGAACACAGGAGTGCATTGCTGGCCTAAAGGACTGGATGACTCTCAACAAGCTGCAACTAAATGATGATAAGACTGAATTTATGGTAACCTGTCCTAAGAAGTTTCGTCAACATCCTTCCTTTCCTGACTCTGTTCTGATCAATAGCACACCTGTTTCACTTTCTTCTGTTCGCAGTCTTGGTGTAATCCTAGACCAGTCTCTTTCCTTCCAACAGCACATTTCGAATATCTGTAAAGTTGCCTATTTGGAACTGCGTAGAATCAGCTCTATCCGTCACTATCTCTCAACCTCAAGATTGGATTACTGCAACTCTCTTTTGGCCGGCCTTCCCAAATATCTGTTAGACAGACTCCAACGAATTCAGAATAACGCTGCCAGACTCATTTGCAGAGCTTCTAAATTTGACCATGTTTCTCCTCTCCTTCAGTCTCTCCACTGGTTGCCTGTTTCCGATCGAATAGACTATAAGCTGGACACTCTGACTTCTGCAGTCAACGGATCTGTCCCCAAGTATCTTTCTGAACTCCTCCATATCTATACCCCGTCTCGCCAGCTCCGTTCTTCCTCTGATACTCGACTTCTCAGGATACCTCACGTCAGAAGTAAGACCTATGGACACAGATCGTTTTCTTTTCAATCACCAGACGTGGAACAAGCTCCCTGATAACCTCCGTCATTCTGATTCCCTCGCATCTTTTAAATCTCGTCTCAAAACTCACCTTTTCCCTCAGCAGTAAGTTAAATTGTGGTAGGTCCACTTCCTTTGCGTTAGTTGTGCTTGACTATGTGTGTATACATATGTATGTGTACATAACTACATGCATGTATATGAATGTGTATTGTGTGTGCGTGCGTTTATGTAAGTTTGTGCCTGCCTATATGTGCGTATGTGTTAGGGTAGCTGTTAGATGCACATGTATGTTAAAATGTATGTATGCAGTGTGTGTGTGTGTGTGTGTGTGTGTGTGTGCGTGTGTGTGTGTGTGTGTGTGTGTGTGTGTGTGTGTGTGTAGTCACATTTTGGTGTGTGTATGTAACATAGATGTAATGTTTTATGTTAAAGCGTTTTTGTAAAGCACCTAGAGCAGATTTCTGGATAGTGTGCTATATAAGTATCCATTATTATTATTATTATTATTATTCTCTCTCTCTCTCTCTCTCTCTCTCTCTCTCTCTCTCTCTGTGAGTGCTTGTCTCTCTCTGTCCTTCTGTACCCCCCCCCCCTCCACAATTCCCCCTCTCTCTGTCTGTCTCTCGATTCTAATTATCGAGTCTTGAATTTTTGCTTTCATTCCTACTTCAGCGCACGAGAATGCTGACAAAGTTAGAAAGAGGAGTTACTCGCACAGTCCTTCAGTCGTAACTTTTGATATGATATGAAATAACTGACCTAACACCCTATGCCCAAATGACTCATGGGCTGCTACGGACGTGTTCTAGTTAAAAGAAAATAAATAACTAAATACATAAAAAAGAAGAGAGAGAGAGAGAGAGAGAGAGAACAATAATGTTGTAATAAGTTAATTTGTATATAATATTGTAATAAGCTGATTTGTCATCAACGACTGGTGGTAATTTGACTGAACACAAATGATTGGTAGTGACATGACGTCTTTCCGCTACACTCTGGGTCTGGGTTTCCAAACATAATTAATGTATTTTCATTCAATACCGAACATTGTTTCGCATACAAAAAAGTTTTCCTGTAAAATTTAGCCAGATACGACTTCACACATTATACATTTCATCACACTTGAATTATTTCACTTCAAGACCCGACGCTCGTCCAAAGCAACAGCAGTACAAAAGGACTCATCAGTTAATGCTTGGCTGCCGTAAGGCCACTCAACAGACGAGAACTCGCCATGCTGCTGCTGAGTCAGATACTTGAAATAGATAAACAATGAAGCCAGGAGAACAAACAATTAACAAATAGAGAAGTTGTAACTCTCCATTCACAAGGTACACAACAACTTTAAATCAATGCAGCTTATACTACCGATTCAGCCAGCACACAGGTAAATAAAATGTGCATTGGAACTAATCCAGACACTTCCTCAAAAAAAGGAAGCGTCGGGCTTGTCCTCATATCGATCGTTTGACATGTGTACACAACAGCAATGACAGAAGAGATGTGCAAACACAAAATGATTTAATTAGCTTTTATTCAAGACTGGCATAGCCGTTCAGATACATGGTTTGAATGATCTGGCAGAAAGTGTTCCCCCACTCCCCTCTTTTTGTACCCTTGCGTAGAAGGTTACATTTTCTCTCAAAATATCAAACCACCACGACAGTTCCGCCCAACGCACTACAACTTCTTCTTCTTTGCAGTTTCACCAGTACATGAACAGAGGAGCAGATGGTCAGTGGCTGATGTGTCCATTGGGTTTCTAGTGTTTCATGGACAACACGTTTGTCAGCTGTCGGAACATATGGTAGTGTTGGAAGAAAGAGTTCAGCGAAGTGGTCATTTGTTTATGTTTTCTTTGGGATAACTTTGTGTTGTCACTCAGTTAGTCCTTGAAATAAACTGATAATTATGTTCTTACTATGACGGTCACTTCACATTGTTACTGTTGTCACTGTGTTTTCCTGTTGCGGTTACTGTTAATGTTAATTGTAAACATTACCGTTACTGTATATTGTTACTGTTATCACTATCTCTTGCTGTTATGACCATCACAGTTACTGTATATTGTTACTATGTTTTCCTTTTGTAACCATCACGGTTACTGTATATTGTTACTGTTTTCACTATGTCTTGCTGTTATGACCATCACAGGTACTGGATATTGTCACTGTGTTTTCTTGTTGTAACCATCACGGTTACTGTATATTGTTACTGTTGTCACTATGTTTTCCCGTTATAACCATCACGGTTACTGTATATTGTTACTGTTGTCACTATGTTTTCTTGTTGTAACCATTACGTTTACTGTATATTGTTACTGTTTTCCTGCTGTAACCATCACGGTTAGTGTATAATGTTTTTGTTGTCACTATGATTTCATGTTGAAACCATCACTGTTACTGTATATTGTTACTGTTGTCACTATGTTTTCTTGTTGAATCCTTTTCGGTTACTGTACATTGTCGCTGTTGTCACAGTTTTCCTGTTGTAACCATTACGTTTACTGTATATTGTTACTGTTTTCCTGCTGTAACCATCACGGTTAGTGTATAATGTTTTTGTTGTCACTATGATTTCATGTTGAAACCATCACTGTTACTGTATATTGTTACTGTTGTCACTATGTTTTCTTGTTGTAACCATTACGTTTACTGTATATTGTTACTGTTTTCCTGCTGTAACCATCACGGTTACTGTATAATGTTGTTGTTGTCACTATGATTTCTTGTTGAAACTATCACTGTTACTGTATATTGTTACTGTTGTCACTATGTTTTCTTGTTGTAACCATTACGTTTACTGTATATTGTTACTGTTTTCCTGCTGTAACCATCACGGTTACTGTATAATGGTGTTGTTGTCACTATGATTTCTTGTTGAAACCATCACTGTTACTGTATGTTGTTACTGTTGTCACTATGTTTTCTTGTTGAATCCTTTTCGGTTACTGTACATTGTCGCTGTTGTCACAGTTTTCCTCTTGTAACCATTACGGTTACTGTATATTGCTACTGTTTCATTAAGTTTTCCTGAGGAAAAAAAAAACTGAAGAAGAAGTCGATAGCTGTTTTCTTGTTTGTTTGTTTTTTGTTTTTGTTTTTTTTAACTAAAGAATGATTATCACGAGAGAGGTGCATTTTGTGTCCAGGTGACTAAAAAGATATTGCAGTTGTCCCTATCTCCCCACCCATCCCTCTCTCTCTCTCTCTGAAGATGAGGTTTGGTAAGATGTGATCGCTTTGGGCATTATTGTTGTTGTTGTTGTTGTTTTCTTGACTTGTTTTCAGCCCATGTGATTATGGCCTTTGCGATCGGCTGGGCTATAGATAATATCGACGAGAAGAAGAACTCTGCCATGACGCCCATGCTTTGTTTTGATTAAAAAGAAGTGCGGTGGTTTGACATGGTGGTAACCGGAGATTGTGAACCAGCTGTTCATGAATAGAATGATTGTCAGTAGTCCTGGCAGGTTTGCAGCTCTGTGTGTGTGTGTGTGTGTGTGTGTGTGTGTGTGCGCGCGCGCGCGCGCGCGTGATATTATTTGAGAGAAATGAGGTGGAAGTGGTTGTGAGTTTGATAGGGGTGTTTATGTGTTAGTTTTGCTCAGTGCCTATTTTCATGTGTGTGGTGTGTTGGGGGTTGGGGTGGGGTGGATGTAGCGATGGGCTGAAGAGGGGTAGGGAGATGTGGGGGCTTGTCGGTTAATGATGTTAAATTTATGTTTCTGTCTCTGTTTCACTATCTTTCTGTCTACCCCCCTCTCTGTCTGTCTGTCTTGCATTCTTACACACACACACACACACACACACGATCAACACAATCAAAGAGAACAACACGTCCACCACCACCACCACCACCACCACAAAGTTGGTCAGCATGACCTCAAGCAGGAATGTGCGCTATTCCCTTCACTGAAGGAAAAGGGTCAACAGTCCAGCACGTGATATATTTATGGTGCAGTCACAGAGCACAGCTGAGTGTTTCTGTTCCACAGCCCAGAAGTCGAGCATTGCTGGTCAGTCAGTTGTATGACACCCCAGGCCGTCACTGGTGTTCGACTGGGGAAGGAAGACGTGTTTTTGAAAGGGGCGAAAGGCGGTGACCTTCGTTGTTGTGTTAATGCCATACACAGCCGGGACAGTTTCGAGCGATATTGGATAATGAAACGCCTCAACGAAGGAGACAGAGATAAGATACAGATGAAACAAATATCCATAGTGTAAATCTGTTTATAGAACCAAGAAGAGAGAGAGAGAGAGAGAGAGAGAGAGAGAGCAGTAACATTAAATCTGCGTTGAGATAGGAATAAAGGAACCGAAAATTGGTAAATGGTAGTAACTGAGGATATTACCTCAAACCACTTCCTTACCCCGCCCCCTCCCCGCCTCCAAGCACCCATACCCCTCTTTCAAAAGCAGACGACATTGTCATTTTCGATGATCAGAAACCCACATGGTGGCACGGAACACAGATGTGACCAAAAATAATTGATCGTCTCCAAAACACGCAGAAAACATTCCCAGCATTCCAAGTTATCTGAAGCCTTCCCTGTTTGTGAACCACCGGAAACATTTTGTGTTTTAAATCACAGATGAGTGGCTTATATCCACACGTTTTCACGCCTCCTTGAAACCGAAACTGGAGATGCGAACCTGGTTCATGCTCTGAACGTTTTACATGATCGATCTGTTGTCTCCTCTGTCCTGGCTGACAACTTTGTTGGGAATACTGTTTTGTTTCATGTTTTTCTTTTTCTTTCTTTCTTTCTTTCTTTCTTTCTCCTCCTCCTCCTTCTTCCCCTCCTCTTCTTCTCCTTCTTCGCCTACTACCCCTCCTCCTCCTCCTTCTTCTTCTTCCTGTTCCTCCCCCTGCTTCTGTTGCCGCTCCTCCTCCTTCTTCTCCTTCTTCGCCTATTCTTCCTCTTCCTTCTTCTCCTCCTCCTCCTCATTCTTCTTCTCTCCCGGTCTGAATACCGTAGGTGCACCACTGATGACCTGGCAACCATTTCCCCCTGTTCCTCGATTGTCGGGGTGTGGCTCAGTGTTAAGCCTGATGTTTGTGACGTGAAAAGGAGACATACATGTTTTAGAGTTAATGTTTCATGGGATTATATGTTTTTTTTAACTGTCAAAATGTATGTGTCTTGGCACGTTGTGGGTGCTCGTTTCAGTTGTTTCATTGCCTTGCTTGTTTTGGTGTTTCGACATCTCAAGAAAGAAGAATTAGCTGAAAGATCGGTACTTGCATGGTTTTATTCATTGCGTACATACTTGTACGTGCCCTAAAATCCGTGTTGGTACCCGTTGTATTGTCCAGGAACTAATGTTGCAGCCGTTTAGTTTTATATTCCTTCTTAATGAACAGAATTTAAATCGAAAACAGAATGCTCATGGAATATAGTGCAATAGTATTTTTTGTGCGCAAAAATAAGCTTTTTCTTGTGAAGTTCCGGTTTATGGCGGTGTGCGCAAAACATAACCATTAAAACATCACATTGCTGGCAGTAGCAGAAACAAACTGATCTAGTGCAAAGGAAAAACAAGAAATAAATGTGACATTGCTTACCAGATACGACTGTTTTTTTACATGAGGGAGGTAGAGAGAGAGAGAGAGAGAGAGACACAGAGAGGGGGTCGGGGGGTCGGAGTTAGAGCGGGGCGGGGGAGGGAGGCGGGGGTGATGATAAAGATACAAATAGAGAGTGAGGCAAACAGATAATAAGATGGCAATGCGCATTATATATTCTTTAATAATAATAATAATTATAATGGATACTTATATAGCACACTGTCCAGAAATCTGCTCCAGGTGCTTTACAAAAACGCTTTTGTTAACATAAAACATTACATCAATGTTACATACACACACCAAAATGTGACCACACACACACACACACACAACGTATACATACATTTTAACATACATGTGTATCTAACAGCTTCCAGCTTCCCTAACACATACGCACACATAGGCAGGCACAAACTTACATAAGCACACGCGCGCACACAATACACATTCATATACATGCATATAGTTATGTACACATACATATGTATACACTCATAGTCAAGCACAACTAACGCAAAGGAAGTGGACCTGCCACAATTGAAGTTATTGCTGAGGGAAAAGGTGAGTTTTGAGACGAGATTTAAAAGATGCGAGAGAATCAGCATGACAGAGGTTATCAGGGAACTTGTTCCACGTCTTTGGCGATTGAAAAGAAAACGATCTGTGTTCTTCTGACGTGAGGTATCCTGAGAAGTCGAGTATCAGAGGAAGAACAGAGCTGGCGAGACGGGGTATAGATATGGAGGAGTTCAGAAAGATACTTGGGGCCAGATCCGTTGACTGCAGAAAAGGTCAGAGTGGATAGTTTATAGTCTATTCGATCGGAAACAGGCAACCAGTTGAGAGACTGAAGGAGAGGAGAAACGTGGTCAAATTTAGAAGCTCTGCAAATGATTCTGAATTCGTTGGAGTCTGTCTAATAGATATTTGGGAAGGTCGGCCAAAAGAGAGTTGCAGTAATTCAGTCTTGAGAGAACCAGAGAGCATACAAGTGTCTTGGTTGCATCGGTTGAGAGATAGTGACGGATAGAGCTGATTCTACGTAGTTCCAAATAGGCAACTTTACAGATATTCGAAATGTGGTGTTGGAAGGAAAGAGACTGGTCTAGGATTACATCAAGACTGCGAACAGAAGGAGAAAGTGAAACAGGTGTGCTATTGATCAGAACAGTCAGGAAAGGAAGGATGCGGACGAAACTTCTTTGGACAGGTTATCATAAATTCAGTCTTATTATCATTTAGTTGCAGCTTGTTGAGAGTCATCCAGTCCTTCTTTCTCGTGACACGTTGAGAAAGACAGACAGGCAGAGAGATAAACAGACCGAGAGAGCGACAGACAGACAGACAGCCACAGACACACCGACGTACGGACGGACGGTGTCTGGAGAAAGGTGGGTGGGGTGATGAAGAAGATTGAAATTTGTAGCAGGTGTAAAAATTGCAGTGAGGCGCTAAGTGGAAGTAAGAAACACAATCAATACCAGCTGCTGATAGGAGCTCAAAGCTTCGACTGCTCCTGTTGAGAGAGTGAAAGCCTGCCTTTAGTGAGGAACAGGTAGATGCCTAAGGTGGTCATGTCAGCGACTCTATCTCCCTTAATGTGTCAGCTGATATGATGTGCATGCAAAAGATCAATGTCATACTTACGGCACTGTAATATTATTACTTCGGCGGCCGTTCTGGTTGGGGGACCTTCTTTCCTCGTATATGTTTGTGTGTGTGTGTGTGTGTGTGTGTGTGTGTGTGTGTGTGTGTGTGTGTGTGTGTGTGTGTGTCCGTCTGTCTGTGACTGTGTCTGTGTGTCTCTGTCTGTGTGTGTGCAGGCACATCGATATATTGTATCTATATGGTATGAGCAACGATTAAAACAAATCTTCCATACATATTCTTTTTTTTTTCTTTTTTTTTAATACTGCAGTTTTTGACTCGATATAATGGCATTGTCACGTGGTCCATGTCCGTGTGTGTGTGTGTGTGTGTGTGTGTGTGTGTGTGTGTGTGTGTGTGTGTGTGTGTGTGTGTCCATGTTCAGTCCGTGTGTGTGTGTGTGTGTGTGTGTGTGTGTGTGTGTGTGTGTGTGTGTCCATGTTCAACTTTTTTTTTTCAAAGAGAGAAAATTAAATGAATTATTTTAGCACATTCAATGACAATGACACTGCCTTTCCTGGAGTGGGTGTAGGATGCAAGAAACGTTTCTGCACTTATTCTACTGTTGTTTTCTTTTTTGGTTTTGCTTTTGTTTTTCATTTGTTTTTGTTTTTCTTAACATTTGAACTCCTTTATCTGACATATTGATTTATTGCAGTCATCATTTTATTTTCAGTGGTAACTTTTTCTGCTTTGTATGGAAGTTACGTTGATGCATCTGCCAGGAGCTGCATACATCTGTCATGTGATGGAATATGAATCTGAATATATGTGGAATAGATAGATTATATATATATATATATATATATATATATATATATATGTGTGTGTGTGTGTGTGTGTGTGTGTGTGTGTGTGTGTGTGTGTGTGTGTTTTGTCAGATCCCGTTCTTCCAAGATTTTAATATTTTGAAAGAATGATTCATCTCTGACAAACGTATGCGCGCATAATCACACACACAAACGCGCGCGCACACACACATCACACACACACACACACACACACACACACACACACACACACACACACACACACACACACACACACACACACACACACACACACACACACACACACACACACACAAACACGACACACGAGACACACACACACACACACACACACACGACACACACCGAGCTACATAACAATGTGTGGAAACTTTATCTGTATATATAACAACTCGCAAGGTCCACTTTGTCAGACCGCGGACGTTCAGACGCAAAGACGTTTGTTTCTCCCTTATCACGTTTCCTTTACGTGTGAAGACATGCCCTTATCACAGCGGATTAGTTTGACATGACAGCCGTGATAGACAGGCAATGGACAAGACAATATTATCCACAGGTGCCGCCAGTCAGTTTTTCCTGTATGCGTGAGTGTGTGTGTGTGTGTGTGTGTGTGTGTGTGTGTGTGTGTGTGTGTGTGTGTGTGTGTGTGTGAAATATATATGTGTGTATATACATAGCTGAACACTAATGTTTTCGGTAGTAAATTTTAACCATCCTTTTTTTGCAACAGTTTTCAGGGTTTCTTTTTAATGATTATCTTTATAATCTTTGTTCTTTTTGAAATACAAATCATTGGGCATCACTGACAAAATCGATATACAAAAATTTCATATGAATTGCAAATCTAGCATTTCCCCAAACCCCACTGCTACCCTCCGCTACATACACTCACAGACACAGACACACAGACACACAGACACACACACACACACACACACACACACACACTCGCACGCACACGGGCAGCACTCATTTTTGTTGAATGTCATATTTGCAGAGGGAAACTTAATCAAATCATTTAAACAAAATAGCACACGTCGAGTTGATTAACGATGTTGTTTGTACATGCAACATGACACATTTTAACAGAATAAGTGTTCCTGCATATAAGTCAGTAGTACTGTTTTCCTTATTAAACCTGTGTTTCTAACAAGCTCAGTGTATCCCGAATACAAGATAGGCCTTAAACGGCTAAATTGATCATACGACTTACCACCGACGTTTTCAGTATGGTATACTTACTTCTGAATCACCCTACTTTCCATCATTTTTTGTTTGTTTTGTTTCTTTTGATGTAGCAGCATTTTTTGAGTAGGCCTGGTATGTAGCTACCGGTTGTCACTCACTTGCTGGAAAGGCTTTCTTTCTACTTGTTTTTCATTAATACATTCATTTATTCATTCGTTTTTTTCTATCTGTCTGTCCCTTTTCTCTCTTTGTCTCTGTCTGTCTGTCTGTCTCTCTCTTTTTCTTCCTCTCTCGATCTCCTTTTTAAAGTTCCCTCTTTCTACATTTTCTTTGTTCTGCGTTTCTTAAATTTATTCATTCTTTTCCCTTTCTATCTTTCCATGCTTTTTTTCTCTCTCTCTTTTCTCTGTCTTTGACTTTAAGGCTAATTGAACCTGTATGCAATAGACAGGTTTGTGATCGAAGTAGATGGTAATGTAAACATTTAAAAAAAATTAGTTTCCGTTCTTCTACAGTAGTTTTTTTTTTCTCTTCTTCTTCTTCTTCTTCTCTTTCTTTCTGTTACGTAATACGTGCGCTGTGCCCCGCACCCGTCCCTCCTCCGCCGCAAGTCTTTATTTGGAAACAATGTTATCAAAGTCGGTTGAACAGCCACAACAACAACCACAGCAGCAACAACACGCTGCCACTCTTTTTTAGGAAACAGACAAAAAAACTTACGAAATCAGAACAACAACAACCACAGCAGCAACAACACGCTGCCTCTCTTTTTTTAGGAAACAGAAAAACCTTATGAAATCAAAAGAACGACCACTACAACGCTAACAACAACAGCACGCCGCCTCTCTTTTTAAGGAAACAGAAAAACCTTACGAAATCAGAACAACGACCACAACAACAACAACAACACACTGCCTCTCTTTTTAAGGAAACAGAAAAACCTTACGAAATCAGAACAACGACCACAACAACAATAACAACACGCCGTCTCTCTTTTTAAAGAAACAGCTAAACGTTACGAAATCAGAACAACGACCACAACAAAACAACAACAACAACAACACACTGCCTCTCTTTTTAAGGAAACAGAAAAACGTTACGAAATCAGAACAACGACCACAACAACAACAACAACAACACACCGCCTCTCTTTTTAAAGAAACAGCTAAACGTTACGAAATCAGAACAACGACCACAACAACAACACACTGCCTCTCTTTTTAAGGAAACAGAAAAACCTTACGAAATCAGAACAACGACCACAACAAAACAACAACACCAACAACAACACACTGCCTCTCTTTTTAAGGAAACAGAAAAACCTTACGAAATCAGAACAACGACCACAACAACAACAACAACACACTGCCTCTCTTTTTAAGGAAACAGAAAAACCTTACGAAATCAGAACAACGACCACAACAACAACAACAACACGCCGCCTCTCTTTTTAAGGAAACAGAAAAACCTTACGAAATCAGAACAACGACCACCACCACCACCACAACAACAACAACAACAGCACGCCGCCTCTCTTTTTAAGGAAACAGAAAAACCTTACGAAATCAGAACAACGACACACAACACGCCGCCTCTCTTTTTAAAGAAACAGCTAAACGTTACGAAAGCCAGTTCAACAACAACAACAACAACAATAACAACACGCCACCTCTCTTTCTCAGGAAACATAAACGTTATGGAAGTAAGTTCAACAACCACCACCACCACAACAACAACAGCAAGGCAACAAGGCAAAAAAATGAAACAATGCGATGTAGAGAGCTGTTTGTTGTTCGTGACATTCATGCCTTTTATTTGAGCGTCCTGCGGGGTCCTGTCTGTACCGGCCACGTGATCAGCACAATGCCAACTTAAAAAAAAATGTTTTTCGTTTTTGTTTTTGAACGTTGAGCCAACTGTAAACCTACAAACACACACGTACGCAAGCGCGCGCGTGCGCGGGCACGCACACACACAGACACAGACGTACACCCCGCACACAAGCATGTAGTACTATACTTACGCACACACTCGCACTTACACTCATTCACACGCAAACGCACGCACGCACGCACGCACACTTACACACACACACACACACACACACATAAACACACACACGCACGCACACACACGATGTCATACACGAATGAAGCATCAAGCTGCCTGTCACTCAAACAAACCCCCCTCCTCCACCCCACCCCGCTCCTTCCCACACCAACCCTCACCTACCTGTTTCCTTCTTCCATGCACGCTCGCACGCACGCGTTCGCGTATCGAAACTCTTTGCAGAAATAAGAATTAAGAACTACTTTAAACAGTGAATCATTTGATGGACCACTTTTAGACGAGATAACTGAAATGAGTCAGATTCATCAAACTGGGCAAGAATGATGTCAGGAGCCGCGCACGCTTTATGTGTGTCAGTGTGTGAGCGTGCGTGCGCGCGCGCCCGCGAGGGAGAGGGAGAGAGAGAGAGAGAGAGAGAGAGAGTGCGTGTGTTTGTCACTCTGTGTGTGTGTATGCGCGCGCGAGCGCACGTGCATGTGTGTGATGTATGTTTCTTCAGTGCAATTTGTCGCCTCGTATCTTTCCTAACCTCGCAGCAGATATACTCCTTTCCTCCTTTCCTCTCTCTCTCTCTCAGTGTCTCTGTCTCTGTCTCTGTCTCTCTCTGTCTTTTTCTCTCTGTCACTCTCTGTCGTTTTGTGTATTTTGCGTTTGTCTGCAACAAAGTGGGTGAATATATTATGTAGGTATACGTGCACGCGCGCGCGCGCGCGCGCGTGTGTGTGTATGGCTGAATTACTCTTTTGTGTTGTATGTGTGTGTGTTGTGTCGTGTGCGTATCATGATAGTTTACGCTCGCGCGTGCACGTCAGTGAGGATATGTGTCAAGTGTGAGACTGAGCATGTCCAGTGTATGAGCATTTGTTGCAATATATCAGCACATATTAAAACAACGTTTTCTGAGGCAGATAGATGTCTACACACGCTTAATAGTTTGCCGTGCACAAGGATGAATGAATCAATAACTATTTAACTAGTTGTTAGATACGGTTTATGACGACCATCAAAATACTATTGGCTTTACGCTTCAAAGGACAACGACACAATGCTCTATTTTACGACCCCATTGAAAGAAAAACCAGCCCCAGCTCCCAAAAGGACTATATTTTATCGCGCAATGTTCTACTATTTGCCGAACACTGAGTCATAGGTGTGATATGACACGTGTGACCCTTGACCCAAGGCAAACAGCAGTGCACTCAAGATTATGATTGGTTGGGCCCTCAGAGGTGGGAGACACATACGCACGCAGGTACGCACACGCACACCCCTCCACCTCCTCACCCCTCACACACACACGAGGAAACTTTTTCCGGTTTCTTTCTTGAGCCAGTTCAAAATCACATGCAGGCGCTTGATTTATTAATTTCTCAGAGCAAAGCATTAAAACGACGACCAGCAAACAAAAGCATATGCGCGTGTGCACATGTGCATATGCATACACACCATTTTACCTATATAAACATGTGGACATGTGTCACACGCACACACACACTGACACACGCGCATCGAACATACGCACGCATGCATGCAGATATACGCATGAAAACAAACACAAACATAAAGATAGTATACATAGACGCGCGCATGCATAAATGCATGTGCACACACACTCGCACGCACGCACGCACGCACACACACACACACGCGCGCGCGCGCGCGCTAGAGAGACACTCGCACAGACAGCCTGACTGACTGACTGACAATGAGACAGAGACAGGGCGCGAGAAGGTCGCGCCAAGTCCTGATTGAATTTTTGATTGATTGTTTTCAATATCGCAGGGAGAGGGTGGGGGTCT
>NC_134895.1:33920338-33945338 GCF_041734735.1 Babylonia areolata
GACATTTAAAGTGTTATTCTTTGGATGCTTTTTTTTTTCCATCTTTGATGTTGTTTTTTGTTGTGTTTCTTACATTCATCTTCCAGATCTCTGCATGTCGTTGTCTGTTTGCATGTCTGTCTGTTTCAGTCCATCTTTGCACTCTGTGTGAAATTCGCCACATTACAGCGCCATTTTTTTGTGTTTGTCGCTGTTGCTGTTGTTGTTGTTTTTGTGTTTTTGCAAGTGTATTTGTTTTACTACCAAAGTGAATTTTTCAACAAGAGACGTTTACCAGGGACAACCCTAGTGGTAGGGTTCACGAGCACTGACAGTTTGCCTTTGATTTAGCTTACGTTAATGCTGGTACTAGTTCTGTCTGTCCGTCCGTCTGTTCCTGTCCGCCTATCTCTGTCTCACTGTCTCTTTCTCTGTCTCTCTTTCTCTGTGTACTCTTTGTAGTGGATGCAGATCACCAAGGACAGATATTGCCACAGAGCCTCATTAACTTCACGCACAGTGAACTAATCAGACGGTGGTGTGACCGTACAAAAAAAAACCCTTAAACACTGATACTTTGAAAGTGACCCGTTGCACCTGAGTTTCGCAAGGCGCAAAACAGTATGTCAGCTAACTCACACAAGGTGAGTGACGCGTCTCCGAAAGAACTAACAGTCCAGGACATGTGGACCCACTGTGCTTACAAGTCAGTTGTGAAAGTTATTGCTCTTTTGCTGTTTTTTCCTTGAGTTCGACTCTGATGTAATAATTCTATAAGATAACCTTGTTTGTGTGTGGGGGTGGGGGTGGAGAAAGAATAATGAATGATAAAATCGGAATAGGAAAAGGAACATTTTTCAGTCATCAAATTTTAATCATAAAAAAAGAAGTAAGTAAGAGGACAGGGTAAGAGGATTCTTGTAGTTTCTACAAATGGTATGTAAACATCTTGTTCTTTTTTTGTTTTGTTTTGTTTTGTTTTGTTTTTTTGTTTTTTTATGCGTCTGCATTGTGTTGAGCACACACCACCACCACACGCCAATGAAAATCCATGTGCACAGCGGCTGTTAGGAGAGCAGCGCATTGTTTTGCTAAATCCTGTCTTCCCGCCTTTCCCTGTCTTCATTCTCCAGCTCAGATAAAGTAATCATCGTCTGTCTCCTCTTACTGGCCAAGACGTGACATCCGGCTTCTGTGCCAAGTGCGCTTTATCGACAGCTATGGTTGACCGCTGTCGGCGAAAGACGAAAGATAGTTTATTTGAAATGAATGTTTTAGATGATTTCTGAGAGTTTTCATTCAGGGATCTGGGGATTTTTAAACATCTCTCTCAGAATTGAAGAAGCATCTTCGACAGTGGGAAGTACGTACAAGAAGGATGACAGATTCAATTAACGAGTCAGAGTGTGAAATTTGAGCAGTGGGGAGCGCGTCATGGAAATGTGAACGTGAGGTCTTTTTCTCCAGATACTTCTTTTGGGTGTACCTTCCCTTAACTTCCCCCAAACCAGAGACCTCCCCCCCCCCACCTCCACCTCCAAACCCGCTACCCCCCACCACCCAAGTGGGGGTTACACAGGCTCCTTTTGCTCAGTTATAAACGGTATACACCCTCTTGGGAAAATCTGCGCTTTTAAGTGTACATTATCTTTACTTTTTAAAAATTTATTTCTTTTTACTTTCGTCTTAACTTCTTCACTCACTCCCTCACCCCATAAAAAAATCTTCCACTTCCGCCTTGATTGAGAAACCAGATTGCTTCATCTAGACATGAACCTAATGAAGTGACATTGGGATGGGCTATCATTGCCCTAATCTACAGTTTTGTTGTTGTTTTTAAAGTGTTGCCTCATCATCATTTGGGTACTGGATACAAAAGATGTTGCCCTATAATCTGGAGGTGATGGAATTAAGCAAAATGGCTTGCGCCTGCGACACACATGACATCAGTTTGTTTGCCCAAAGGAACTGATGTTGTGGCGTTAAATATCTCACATAATGTGTGTGTGTGTGTGTGTGTGTGTGTGTGTGTGTGTGGTGTGTGTGTGTGTGTGTGTGTGTGTGTGTTGTCTAGGATGTTCTTTGTTTTATTTTTTTCTTGGTTATAATGGGGACAAGGGTGTGTGTGTGTGTGTGTGTGTGTGTGTGTGTGTGTGTGTGTGTGTGTGTGTGATTTTGTACTCTGGTGTGATTTTCGCGGAAGGATGTGTTGGTTGAGAATCACATGAAAAATAGAAACTCTGTAAAAAGTTTTCTCGTTGCTAAGTGCTTGTCGACAGTCCTCAGCACTCCTCAGTCGCTGCTCCCTGTGACAGCCATAGGTTTTTCCCATTGTCCTGCGAAGGCTTGCTCCAAAGTCACATGTCCATGTGTGTGTGTGTATGTGTGTGTGTGTGTGTGTGTGTGTGTGTGTGTGTGTGTGTGTTTCTCCGTGTGTGTGTGTGTGTGTGTTTCTCCGTGTGTGTGTGTGTGTGTGTGTGTGTGTGTGTGTGTGTGTGTGTGTGTGTGTGTGTTTGTTTCTCCGTATGTGTGTGTTTGTGTGTGTGTATGCCATTTTAGCGTATATACTATGGGCATTAAAATATAGTCCAACAACACATTGGTCAAGCGAATGCAAGCCACTCGTGAATAACATCCCCCAGTAAATACGGAGCCTTAATGCACAGGTGTTTTGATGCCCCCCCCCCCCCCCCCCCCCTCCCCTTTTTTTCTTCTTCTTCTTCCTTTCTTTCTTTTATATCGATATAAAAGAGAATCACGTGTTGTGTGTCTGTGTGTGTGCAGCAGCGCACGTGTGTGTGTGTGTGCACAATGGCCCCTGCTAATATCGATACAGAATAGAATCACAGGTTGAGTTCATCTTCTACTCTCTCTCTCTCTCTCTCTCTCTCTCTCTCTCTCTCTGTGCGCGCGCGCTGGTGTTTCTGACAACAATACAACGATCCCCGCTCTTTAGTTGTTTCTTTCTTGTACGAGTGGTATTAGAAAGATAACGTTTTACGCTGGCTAGCGACTATCCCAGTTGAGATACTTAGTCACGTTGTCATATTGTGTGAACTGCTCCATGTGTAAACTGATGGTACGTGTTTTTCGTTTCTCCCAAATGTATATCCTTTGCCACCGCCGTTGAACGTTTGGTTGTTTAAGTATCCACCACTTATTTCTTCTTTTATCCTCTGTAAAGTGATCTCTCTTGGACACTCAGTTAGTCTGTATCCCTATCCCTCCGTCCCTCTCTCCCTTCCTGTCCCTTCTTCTTTGTGTCTGTCTCTGTCTCTCTCTTTCGGTGTCTGTCTCTTCTCTTAAGAATATGTCATTGGTATTGTCTCTCAGTCATTCAGTATGTCTGTGTCTGTGTGTCTGTGTATGCTGACTGTGTGTGTGGAGTGGGAGGGATTAGGTGCTGATGTGGGGGGTGGGGGTGGGGGGTCGTGCGCCGTACCGACGCACGTGTATGTGTGTCTGTTCGCGGCGTCAGCGTTGTCGCCGCGTTTCTGTTTCTTCGGTGGTCGTGCGTGATGCTTGGCCACAAAACCGGCATGCGTCGAAAAGATCCAAGTTCCACCAGAGGCACCCCCGAGCTAATACCGTCAGAAGAAGACAGCACAGAAGCCTGATGCTTAAGTGGCACCACTCCACACCGCTGTGCGAACAAGGACTCTTCTTCTGCCTGCAGATTGGCAACCCTTCCTACAGGCGTTTGACGTTGGCCTGATACGTCTAGGTGCATTACGCGGACAATGTCCAAGTAACTAAGAGAAAGCTGATTTACTTTGTGTGCCTGTGCAAGAAAACGACCTGGGACAGTCCAAGTGTCGAGGGGTGTTAGTGGGATGGTCGATGACACTGGTCCTGCTTCAGTCGTGCGATGACATCGACAGTAGGACGTACTTTTAGCGGAACCATGTTTTGGCTGTGTCTGGTGAATTCTTCATTCTTTCGGGGTTTTCTTTTTTGTACAGATACGATGTACTGACAGAGTTACAACAATGTGCAAGCATACATGGTATGTAAACATGATATGTAACCATTCTGTAAATGGGTTGTAGCAGAGCAGCAAGGCGTATTTTCAGTGTGTCTGTTGCATGAGTCGGAGCATTCTACCGTTGCTTTTGTCAATATTATTACAGTAAATAGTACGTTAACCATCGGAAATAGTTTATTTACAATATTACCGTAGATGATGTACAAACCATCAGAAATAGTTTATCTACATTGCCGTTGTCGTTGTCATTGTGTTGTGACCCAGGGAGAGAAGAGACGAAATAGAAAGGCGGGTTTTGTTGTTGTTGTTGTTGTTTTCTTGTTTGTTTTTGGGTTGTTTTTTTTTTCATTATTAGTAATTTTCTTCAGTTGAACGAAATATGTCGTTAAACCAATAAAAATAAATGTATAAATAAAATATATGTCTGCGATGTAGAACTTTCGAAACTATTATTCTTAAAGTGGTCGGTTTTCAACTATGGCCGTTTTGCTTGTGAAAGTTGGTGTTACTTTCGGTCGTAGTTTTTCCCGCGAAGGAACATATATTTTTTACTGTTGTTGTTTTTATGATTTGGGCGGTCCTTTATTTATTTACTTTTTTATTTTACGGACTGGTGTTTAAAGCTAGACCTCAAACAGCAGGCGATGCGGTCATTTGTCCGCATTAAAAACTGGACAATGATTTATCCGGTTCGGTAGTCTACTTGGCTGGGCGAAGTGTTTTGATCTGACACTGCGACGTGATTGGATGTGGTCTACGTGACAGTCGGGGGAAGTGTTGCACTGTCTTGTGGTCCATGTGGCAGTTTGACGTTGCTTTCGACTATGATTTGTGGTTTGTTTGATAGGTGTGCTGGTCTGTTTAACTACTCTGTGTTTTAGTTCTGTGTAACAAGAGTGACATTGTTTTTGGTCTGTTTGACACAGTGACGTTCTGCTCTGTATGATAGAGTGAAATTGTTCTGTTATGTTTCATACAGTGACGTTCTGATCTGTATGACAGAGTGACGTTGTTCTGATCTGTATGACAGAGTGTGACAGAACGTTGTTCTGATCTGTATGACAGAGTGAGTGACGTTGTTCTGATCTGTATGAAAGAGTAACGTTGTTCTGATCTGTATGACAGAGTGAGTGGCGTTGTTCTGATCTGTATGAAAGAGCAACGTTACTGTATGACAGAGTGAGTGACGTTGTTCTGATCTGTATGAAAGAGTAACGTTGTTCTGATCTGTATGACAGAGTGAGTGACGTTGTTCTGATCTGTATGACAGAGTGAGTGGCGTTCTTCTTTATGTATGACGGAGTGACGTCGTTCTGATCTGTATGACAGAGTGAGTGAGGCTCTTCTGATCTGTATGACAGAGTGAGGTTCTTCTGATCTGTGTTTTGGTATGTATGACAGAGTGACGTTGTTGTGGTCTGTGTTATGATAAGTATGACAGAGTGACGTTGTTGTGGTCTGTGTTTTGGTATGTGTGACAGAGTGACGTTGTTGTGGTCTGTGTTTTGGTATGTGTGACAGAGTGAGGTTCTTCTGATCTGTGTTTTGGTATGTATGACAGAGTGACGTTGTTGTGGTCTGTGTTTTGGTATGTGTGACAGAGTGACGTTGTTGTGGTCTGTGTTATGGTATGTGCGACAGAGTGACGTTGTTGTGGTCTGTGTTTTGGTATGTGTGACAGAGTGACGTTGTTGTGGTCTGTTTTATGGTCTGTGTGACAGAGTGACGTTGTTGTGGTCTGTGTTTTGGTATGTGTGACAGAGTGACGTTGTTGTGGTCTGTTTTATGGTCTGTGTGACAGAGTGACGTTGTTGTGGTCTGTGTTTTGGTGTGACAGAGTGACGTTGTTGTGGGCTGTGTTTTGGTGTGACAGAGTGACGTTGTTGTGGTCTGTGTTTTGGTATGTGTGACAGAGTGACGTTGTTGTGGTCTGTGTTTTGGTATGTGTGACAGAGTGACGTTGTTGTGGTCTGTGTTATGGTATGTGCGACAGAGTGACATTGTTCTGGTCTTTGTTTTGGTATGTGTGACAGAGTGGCATTGTTCTGGTCTGTGTTTTGGTAGGTGTGACAGAGTGGCAGGGAGTGGTGGTGGGAACAGTATTGGGCAGAGGGTGAAGAATTGTGTGTGTGTATGTGTGTGTGCGCATGTGTGTGTGTGGTGGGAAAGATACAGAGCATTGGAAAAAATAAAACATTAAAAGGGGAGACATAGGCATAATATAGAAGGAAACGCTAGCATCAAACAACTGTAACAACTATAACAAATGTCCAATTAGACTATGCAGCAAACCTGCAATGGCAGATAACATCTTGAAATTGTCAATCAAAAATATATTCACAAGAATTTTCCGAGAAGTTTGGTAAAAACGATTTCAGACTCTGACATTCAAAGAGTATATGTTTGTTAGAAATATATTCTCCACATATGCATTTAACATCTCTGCTGAACTTTGTTATAAAAGCGTTCAGCTTTATCCTGTTTGATAATGCCTGAATTTGCCTTAATATGACTAAATTACTGAATGTATTTGATTGATTGATAGATTCCGGGTGTTGAATATTATTTATACTTTTATTTAAAACTTATATTCACAAAAAATTTGCTGGTATACTTCTCTGACTTTGCTCCATGATGCTTTTTCTAGTAAGCGGTACCCCTCTTGTACAGACAAGAACCACATCACTCTGTCACACTTACCAAAACACAGACCACAACAACGTCACTCTGTACAAGTTGTGGTCTGTGTTTTGGTAAGTGTGACAGAGTGACGTTGTTGTGGTTTGTGTTTTGGTAAGTGTGACAGAGTGACGTTGTTCTGGTCTGTGTTTTGGTATGTGTGACAGAGTGACATTGTTCTGGTCTGTGTTTTGGTATGTGTGACAGAGTGACGTTGTTCTGGTCTGTGTTTTGGTGTGACAGAGTGACGTTGTTCTGGTCTGTGTTTTGGTATGTGTGACAGAGTGACGTTGTTGTGGTCTGTGTTTTGGTAAGTGTGACAGAGTGACGTTGTTGTGGTCTGTGTTTTGGTTTGTGTGACAGAGTGACGTTGTTGTGGTCTGTGTTATGGTTTGTGTGACAGAGTGACGTTGTTGTGGTCTGTGTTTTGGTTTGTGTGACAGAGTCACGTTGTTGTGGTCTGTGTTATGGTTTGTGTGACAGAGTGACGTTGTTCTGGTCTGTGTTATAGTTTGTGTGACAGGGTCACGTTGTTGTGTTTTGTGTTATGGTTTGTGTGACAGAGTGACGTTGTTCTGGTCTGTGTTATAGTTTGTGTGACAGGGTCACGTTGTTGTGTTTTGTGTTATGGTTTGTGTGACAGAGTGACGTTGTTCTGGTCTGTGTTATAGTTTGTGTGACAGGGTCACGTTGTTGTGTTTTGTGTTATGGTTTGTGTGACAGAGTGACGTTGTTGTGGTCTGTGTTATGGTTTGTGTGACAGAGTGACGTTGTTGTGGTCTGTGTTATGGTTTGTGTGACAGAGTGACGTTGTTCTGGTCTGTGTTATGGCATGTGTGACAGAGTGACGTTGTTGTGGTCTGTGTTTTGGTAGGTGTGACAGAGTGACATTGTTCTGGTCTGTGTTATAGTATGTATGAGAGAGTGACTTGTTCTGATCTGTGTTATGGTATGTATGACAGAATGACGTTGTTCTGGTCTGTGTTATGGTATGTGTGACAGAGTGACGTTGTTCTGGTCTGTGGTTTGGTATGTGTGACAAAGTGACGTTGTTCTGGTCTGTGGTTTGGTATGTATGACAGAGTGACGTTGTTCTGCTCTGTGTTATGGTCTGTGTGACAGAGTGACGTTGTTCTGGTCTGTGTGACAGAGTGAGGTTCTTCTGGTGTGTGTGATAGAATAACGTTGTTCTGGCCAGTGTGACGGAGTGCAGTGATGTTCTGGTTTGTGTTACGGTCCTTGCGGTGCAACGCTATCCTTCTCTTTGTTATGGTCCACGTGTAAGTTTAAAGCTGTTCAGCTTTGTTTTATGCTCTGCATGGAAGTGTGGAAAAGTCCTAGTCTGTTCTATAGTCTACATGACTATTGCTACGTTGCTTGGTTCTGATTTTGTTTTGTCCAAGTTACCGTGTGATGTTGTTCTGGTGTGTGTTGTTATCCACTTGTGTTGCTACCCTGGACTTTGGCGGCGTATTATTTTTCTCCATGGAGATTTGATGCTGCGTGAGAAAAAAACGTGCTGAGAACATCAGTTAGGTTAACAGTGTGAATCTTTCCCTCCTTCCATATCTATGTGCAACAGACACTAATATAAAGAGACGGGTTTCTTACCCTTGAATCGGAAGTCATCTTTAATGATCATCGAAGATCTTCAACACAATACTGAATTTACTACGTATTACCGGTAAAGGGTAAAATCCGCAACTGAGCGCTACATGTGTTCTCCGCTTTTTTTGATAACACGTTTCCAGCCGGTTTTTGTTTTTTTGTTTTTTGTTTTGTTTGTTTGTTTAAACACGCGTGTACACAGACATGCGCGCGCGCGCGCGCACACACACACACACACACACACACACACACACACACGTGCGCGCGCGCACGTGCATGTACGCACGCAAGCACGCACGCTCGCTTTCACAATTTTGCTGTTTACAGTTCAATATAGTCCTATTGACGTCAGAAATGACATAAAGCACTGAGAGCTACTTAAGTTTCCCTTCCCATCGCAATATGGATGTCGGCTGGGGCTATTTGTGTTTTTACTGCAATGATTTTGTACCTAACATGTGTCATTTATTGCGTGTTTTTACATTTATATACAATGTAATTACGTTAGTGTATGCGAGCGTGGAAATATTCATAGTTAAGAGGTTTAAATCTGAGTGGTTGAAGCTCTGTTTCCTGCTCGAGAATATTTGTGATGCCGAGCAGAAACTCGTTAGACGACATAATCTTTACTGTATATCGTGTACATATTCTTAAAAAT
Source organism: Babylonia areolata (assembly GCF_041734735.1). Taxonomy (NCBI): domain Eukaryota; kingdom Metazoa; phylum Mollusca; class Gastropoda; order Neogastropoda; family Buccinidae; genus Babylonia; species Babylonia areolata. Next base: position 33,929,248 of record NC_134895.1, read on the forward strand.
GAAACCGTAACAAATGTGATAAACTCGAACAGACATGTTCTTCATCTTAATAAGACTTTCCTTCACCCCGCCCTCCCTCCCCCATCCCCACACTTCTGCGTTCAACCAACGGCGTAAATCTTCCTTCCGTCATCTCGACAGCAGCGCCCACTCGCCCCGAACTTTTCCAATCCTATGTTATTTGTCCGCTTTTGCCACCTGCGTCTGGCAAAGCGTCGTGGTTTCCATAGCAACAAAGTCGGCGTGATCAGGTATCTGTACTAACTGTTTGGGGATGGACTGTGGAGTTTTAGTAAGTGCGGCGAGGTGGCGCTTCAGTGGTGCTACGTCACGACCAATAGTCGTCTGCTCTGGTCTCTGTCAGGTGTGCGTAGTCTGCAAGGTTTGGACTGCTGTTTGCTTGGAGTTGATTCGGTTGATCCTTTCGTTTGTTTCTTTTCGGTTTGTAGATTCTTCTGGCTTGAGTTCTTTCGCCTGTTCGTTTATGTATTTGTACCATTTTGTTTGTAAAACATCATGCTGTGTTTATTTATATTTGTGTTCCAATTTCTTTGAAGAAAATCACTTGTATTCTCCTTTTCATATAACCAGTGCCTTGTTTTTTTTGTTGTTGTTTTTTCTTGTAGTAGTAGTAGTTGTTGCTCTTTTTGTTCAGTGTTGTTGCTGCTGCTCAGTTTTACGTGTGTTTTTGTTCTTGTCTTTGTTTCGCTTTATTCTTCCCGTTGATTTTCTTATGCTTTATCGAAATTGCATTGAATTACTTTTTTTGTTGTTGTCACAACAGATTTTCCTATTTGAACTGAAATCGGGTTGCACTATCCTGGGAGAGCGCGTCGACAAAACGCAGCACCAAACTTTTTTTATTAGTTTTTTTTCTGTCTGCAAGTTTGTTTGTTTTACTATAAAAGGTTGTTTTTCTACAGAAGTTTACCAAGGACAAACTCTTCATTGCCGTGGGTTCGTTTACGTGCGTTACGTACAAGCTGCACACCGTGACACAGGACCTCGGTTTGTCTTCTCATTCGAAAGACAAGCACCCAAACCACGGCCTCAGTAGTGCCGGGAGGGGGTTAGGGGGGATGAGTGATAATACTGGTCTGTTTGGGACTCGAACTTGTGGACAACTGCTTCCTAATCAGACGCAAAACCATTAGGCAACCGCTCCACCAAACATTGGTTTCATATTTACCTGAAATGAAGAATCAAAATCGTCAATGAAATTAGTTTTACTGATATAAAATAGTTCTCTGACTGTCTGACCGCCCGTCTCTCTGCCTGTCTTGTGCTTGTCTGTCTGTCTGTCTCTTAGTCCATCCACCACACCCTCCCACTTTTCTGTCTCTCTCATTTTCCTCGATCTCCCTTTCTTTCTTAAGTTCTTTCTGTTTCTGCAGTTTGTCATCACAAAAGTGACAAGCAGAACGAGTCTCAAAACGACATGTGGTTTTTCAGAGGGGAAGACGCGGTCTTGCACTCTGCCTTGTCTTTCTTGGATATAGTTTACTTGTGCATGGCTACTTTTCATGACGATTGTGATGGTGAAGATGATTATCATTATCATTATTAGTAGTACTAGTAGTAGTAGTATTGTTATTAGTAGTAGTATTAGTATTATTGTTGCTGTTGATGATGTTGTTCAGTGTTGCTCCTCCTCCTCCTCTTCGTCGTTTTCTTGGGTTTTTTCTTCTTCTTTTCATGTAGTTGTTTTGTTGTCACCGCCGTCATCTGTACCCGGTTTATCTATGAATCACAGATCTGGTAAAATATCAAACGCAAAGGTCTTCCGCTTCCAGAGTAATGGAGCATCAAAGTGGCGATGAAGTGGATTAACAAACAAACAAATAATCAGCATAGCACTAGCAACGCGAAAGAATGATTGGAGCATGGATTTGGGCTGTAGACGACATGAATTAATTGAATAAACTGGTATAGATAAGGTACGTAAAAATGTTCACGCTTAGGTTGTATGTTCACAGCGCCATCCACACACAAGAAACACCAAATGCCTGCACAGCACACACACACACGATGCAACTGATTTGGAAAGGGGTTGGTGGGTGTATGACTTTGGCTGACACTGAAAGTAATATGTTTTTACTGTTTTTTGTTGTTGTTTTTTGAAGAGAGTAAGATAATACACTTTTGTAATGTTCCCGGGGATGAAATTCCAAAAAGGAGCAAAAGATCTGGAGGCTTGCTGACCATTTCGTTTTGGTTTTATGTCTCACGTTAATCAGACATCGGGAAGCAGATCTCAGGGCGAGAACGATTGTAAAAGTGAAGACACTCAGATATACGCAGAGGGAGGTCTTCTGTCTTGGATTTGATCATGATGGAGAGCAGTTTGTGATAGTCAAGACAAGACAAGACAAGACATATGATATGTTTGGGCCATCACACTAACAAGATCAAAGGAGTGGTGACTTTGCTGATAAAGCTCCCAAAACAGGAAGTCTAAAAGTTCCGGGTTTAGTTTATGCAAGGATTTAGATTTGCTGCGCCCCTCTGTCTCTACCACCCCTTCAAAAAGCCATCTGCTACACTTTGAGTGGTGGTCTTGATGCTTGTCTTTCGGATGAGACGAAAACCCGAGGTACCATGTACAACGTAAAAGTTGCCTTTGATAAAATTATATATGACAAGCCATTTTGGCGTTGAAATAAACACATACGTTGGGGGGAGAGGAGTAAGGGGGTGGATTTGTGTGTGTGCGGGGGGAAAGGGGGGAGGGTTGCGGGGGGGGGGGGGGGTCTGAAGGGGGAAATAGTTGTGCACTGTGGCGCCACGGCCCAACCCCCCCTCCCCTCTCTCTCTCTCTCTCTCTCCCTGCACTTGACCATCTGATCTGCTGCCTCATGAAAATTATGCTGTAGCTGTGACAGTGAGCACGTATTTATTACACTTCGTCGATGTTCTCTCTCTCTCTCCTCTTCACTTCTCTTACACACACACACACACACACACACGCACGCACGCACGCACGCACGCACGCACACACATGGCCATAGACTGGGTGATGCGAAGAACAACCGAAGATCAAACACGCGGTACCAGATACTCTCATCTGAACGCTGGAAGATCTTAACTTTGTAGACGAACTTGCACTGGTTTCCCACACTCATCGTCACACGCAAGAAAAGACAACCTGTCTCAGCACATTTGCCCAGGGAACATGCCTGAAGATCGGCTAGAACGCAAGAGTTGATGACACTGAACATTCCAAACCCTTTAACAATCCAAATAAGCGGAATACATCTACCCACACCTGGAGAATTTGCGCACATGGGCAGCACGTCAGACACAGGCAGCGATATCAAGAACCGTCTCAGCAAAGTCAGAGTCATTTTCAGAATGTTGAATGTATGGAGATCCCCCCGGTACAATACCAGTACCAAAGTGACAGTGTACCAGAGCTGTGTACTTTCCATATTGCTCTATGGCTCGGAATGGCGGAGGATGACTGAGAGCGATCAATGAAGTTACCAACCTTCCACACGACCCCCCCCCCCCCCTTACCTTTATCCCCCACCCACCTCCCCAAGAATCCTGCAAATCTTCTGGTCCGATACCATCTCCAGTTAACAACTTAGTTACTCGCTCACTACAATCAAGAAAAGACAACCAACATCATGAGAAGGTTGTGGAAATGGATTGGACATGTCATACGAAGAGAGGCAACATCACTCGGACAGTCCTTAACTGGACACTAGAAGGTAGACGCAGAGAGAGGAAGGCCAAAGAACACTTGGCTTAGAACAATCGAAGAGCTCGTGACCCTGAAGCATATTCAGAAACTGGCCTAAAACAGACAAGCGTGGCGGTTCTTCTTGCTGCCATACAAGCCAGAGAGCATAACGAGCAGAAAGTAACACACACACACACACACACACACACACACACACACACACACACACACACACACACACACACACACACACACACACACACACACACATTCCATTGCAAACTCATCGTGTCCGGCTCACATCGTAACCCACTCGATTCCAGCAAGTTTTCCTACTTCTTCACTGTTTATACCAGTGTCTTGCCAGTTTGAAAAAAAGGGGTGGGGGTGGGGGACGACTGCACGAACTTTCCCATGCAACAGTATTCTGTTTCGTGTAAGATATCAACAAATAGCAGGAAGCAGCGAAGTCTAAAACCTCCAATTAAGGATCGTTAGAATTGCCTTGCATTCATGGTTGGCTTGCTTTCTTTAACATAAAAGTTATATGTTACCATCAGTTAGTTTTACTTCACGCTTGTCAGCTGACATCCACACTAATATCCGTGTGTGTGCAAGCAGTGTATGCATATTTGCACAGGTCTGTGGAAAGTTAGGGGTTTTTTTTTCCCGATGTCACGTTTGTTATGTTTCAGAATTCTGAAGTGCTTCTTTGTGTTTGATAATGTTTACTGATGTCTGTTCATTTATTCATTTATTTATCTGTTTTGTACCGGTATTGTTTCAACTCAAGTATTTTTAGTAATGTGTTGTGCGTCCTTCAGTTTTTGTTGACAATGTCTAAGAGTTTCGAATGTATATTTTGTATAGATGTGAATATTTATTGAATTATGTCATATTGTTTTCAGTTATAGTAAGTTACACTGCTCAAATATTTTTTTACACTCCTCCACTACGTCTAGTCGTCGAATGTCCTGGGTGTTAATGCTTGCCTCCTTTGATAAGTAGAGATAAACAAGATTCGGCTTTATGTCTGTGTTTATGTCACAGATCGCGAGATACTTCATAACCGGTCAAAGTGAAACGTGACACAATAATCACTTAAGACGTCCACTTGATGTTGAGTAAATCTGGAAAAGGATCTGTTGCTTAATTTAGACATGACAGTGAATGTCTGTTGCTAAGTGTGATAAACCACTGCAGTGCCATGACTTCTTGATTTGTAGACAAGAGAGGTTCATCAAGTGTTCCGTTCAATTCATTGTCTGGTATTTTGTGCTAGAGTATAGTCAGCCCTCTGGAGGATGGTGACTTGTCAGCATAGCATCTGGTAAACCTGCACATTGCTATGAGCGAAACCATGGCACAGTCTGCCTTTCTGTAGCACCATTTATCGTTTTCTTCTGCTGACATACTTGTGTGCAAACCAGGGTTCCAACCGTGTATAATAACAGCATTTTGCTCGCATTTCGGTGATAACACTTTCTGTTAACACCTGTATGATTCGCGGTTCTGAACCTTCCTCCCGGAAACGGTTTCCACCCCGTCTTTGCGCATTTCAAACCAGGTTGACAGACGTGTGTGAGGTGTGGAGAAATGGCCCACATGTCTTTTGCCAGAGAAAAGCTGGCCCTTGTGTGGCATGACACTGCGCCGTGCCGTGCAGTGGAACTCCGTTTGCTTTGTGCCAGATTTGTGTGGCCGGGGACTGGGTGTGAATAGCGTCCTTTCTTTCATCCAACCATCCTTCTTTTCGTTCTTCCTTCCTTCCTTACTTCCACCCTCATTTTTATTCCTTCCTTCCTGTCTGCCTTTGTTGTTTGATTCCTGCATCCGCTGTGCACTGGGTGTACATGATTATTGTCAGTGTTTTATTTATTTATTTATTTTTTTAATCATCCCGTCTCTTGTCTTCTTTCCACCCTTCCATCCCTCTTTAAGTTATTCTCTCTCTCTCTCTCTCTCTCTCTCTCTCTCTCTCTCTCTCTCTCTCCACTTACCTGTGTATACTAGAAGGTGTATGCTAATAACACTGATTCCATAACTTCTCTGTGTGTTTTTTTCAGAAGAATGAACGGGCACGGCACAAATCGCGCACAAATCGGAGGCGGCAACCACCACCACCACCACCACCACCACAACAACAACAACAAAGGAAACCATCACCACCAACAACCGCAACACCACCACCACCAACACCACCACCACAACAACTCCAGCACCGCCTCCAAGACTCCAGGGAAGCATGAGGGCGTTCCCACCTTGTGCATCCAGCCGGAGACGCCGGTCCCTCCCTCCTGCCACCAGACCCCGGTCCCCCTCAAGAAGGAGCCCGTGGGGTCGGGGACCCTGCCCGCCCTGGCCAGTTCAAGGTCGCTGATCAACGGGGGTCAGCCCTCCCCCTCCCCGCAGCCTTCGCCCCGTTTCGGCCACAGCGCTGTGATGGCACCTCACGGCTTCGAACCCAAGCCCCCGTTCAACGCTGGGGGCGGAGGAGGTCATGGCGGCAGCAACCCCAGGGCCAAAGGGCTGCACATGGGGCGTGCTGGTGGTGGTGGGGGGTTGGGGTTCCCCACCCAGCCCAAGACAGGTGAGGGGTTATTAAGGGTGTGGGATGAATGTGGTGGGCGTGTGTATGTGTGATGTGTACTTGTTAAGTGTATGTGTGTGTGTGTGTATGTGTGACATTGAGAGAGAGAGAAGGAGAGAGAGAGAGAGAGATAATTGGGTGGGTGTGGGGGGGATCAAGCAAGCACTGAAAATTGATGCACTATTACTTGTGCGGAACTCATTCTCCTTTCAATGTTGTTTGTATTTTGTTTGCTTGCTTGATTCTTCGCTTTTGGGGGGTTGGGATTGGGGGAACGAGTTACCGTTGGTTTCGAATTGTTTGTTTTGTTTTCGCGCCGAAAGTGAACGAAGTGCTGCAGATCTCATGTTACAGACCCAAAGCAATCATGTACAGATCAGAATATTTACAGACGTGCAATTATCTGGCATATTTTAACTTCCAGTATTCTCTTTATTGCTGTAGATGGAGTTTATCAAACGACGTTGTTGTTGTGTTTTTTTTGTTTTTGTTTTTTTTTGTTTTGTTTTTTTTAATGTTTGCGCGCGCACACACTCTCTCTGTGTCTCTGTCACACACACACACACACACACACGCGCGCGCGCGCGCGCGCGCACACACACAATTGAGATGGAACCTGCGTGAAAAAAACGTGACCGGTAGTGTGAGAAGAGGTATTTTCCGGGTACCTGCATGGTTTTATGTTTGTCGAGCCAGCCATCACCAGACGGCCTTGTCTGCGCAGTGGATATATGCACTCACCGCTTGGGATCTCAGGTTACTGTTCTTCAGGTAAACACTGTCAAGGCATTGAAGTAAAACAGTTATTGATTTGCATTTAGCTCCCCCCTCATCTCCAAAGGCGAACGTGAGGAGGTGTTCTTCTTCTTCTTATCAACCACCTCCTACTTCTCCTCCTCCTCATTCCCCACCTCCTCCTTCCCCCCTTCTTCCTTCTCTGCATCCTTCTTCATCATCATCATCATCATCATCTTTTTTCTCTCTCACTTAGTTATGTGAAGTTTCATTGGGGTGTCGCACAGAAAAAAACATCAGAAGTTTGCCATGTTCCTCCAGGTCTGTTGGTTGTGTGTCAAAGCCTTGGTCTTTGCAAATGTTCTTTTTTTTTCTCCCGTGCTTTAATATCTGTGAAACTGCATGTTTGTTGCATATTTGCTATGCATGTGTGTGTGCGTGTATGTGTGAACGTGTGGCTGCATGTTTTACATTTATTTACTTATTTATCTTTGTGTGTGTGTGTGGGGGGGGGGGGGGGGGGGGAAGGGGGGGTGCGCCTAGAATTGACTTGATTTTGCGCCTTTTAAATATTATTATTAGTCGTAGTAGTATTTTTATATATTTATCTATTATTTAAAAAAATATTATTATTATTGTTAATTTTTGTTATTTTTTACTTTATTTTATTTATTTATTTGATTGATTTTTTTCTCAAGGCCTGACTAAGCGCGTTCGGTTACGCTGCTGGGCAGGAATCTGCTTGGCAGATGTGGTGTAGCGTATATGGATTTGACCGAACACAGTGACGCCTCCTCGAGCTACTGATACTGGTACTGATACTTCCTCCCGTTCATTCCGCAGAATTGACAGTCTGTCGGGGTTTTTTTTCTGTCTTCCTCTCCGTCCCCCCCACCCCACCCCCCACGCCCTCCCACGGCCCCCCTCCCCCTCAGCAATTCAATGGACAATTGTTTGGATCATTTTACGTGGCCATACCAGCATAGTTTCCTTTTCTTTTACTGATATCGTCAGCAGATATTCATGTGGTCCAGTGTGCTGCTTGGTGATTTGGCGATAACACCTCTCTTCAATGGCTTCGATTCTTCTTTCCAAATCTGCTGTCCGAAGGTATTGATGGCTCTTCCACTAGTGCCTGTCATAGATGAGAAGCTGATGCACACGAAATTATAGCGGATTTTTTTTTTTTAACAGGCCAGTGAAAAGATGAGTTCGCTGTCGTCGTCTTCCCCACTCTTCTCTTTTTGTTTCTGCTCTTTTTCTCCTTTTTCGTCTACAACTATGATCACACCAATCTCCCATTTCTCTTCTTCTTTTTCTTTGTCTCCTTCTTCTTCTAGCTCCTCTTTCTCTGTCTCCTTTTTATTTTATTTTAACAACGGTCTGAATCATAAATTATGTTATCGGGCTATGATTCATACGATTACGGGGGTGAGGGTGAGAAAAAGAAGTGCCCTCTCTTTTGAGGTTATGGCGATTAAGCTGACGGACCCGTTGCTTTTCCGTTGCCACCCCGAAGACAAGATAGAAACGGGTTCACCTGAAGTGCTCCGATCCAGTCCTTCAGAGTGTGTGCGTGATGACGTCACGCTTTCATACGTCAGCCAGTGACACCATGAACATGGTTTTAGTGGATCGGGTTTGCATGTGAAAGGAAAGTGCCTGGCGGGAATAATCAGTTGAAGTGTGTGTGTGTGTGTGGGGGGGGGGGGGGGGGGAGACTTTCCGAATTCTTTAATACGAAGGAATCTGTATACTTTATCTTGAAAGGGTAGGACAGGGTTTGCTGGATTCATATATGTCTGTCTCTGTATCTCTCTGTCTCTGTTTCTCTTTGTGTCTATGTCTCTCTCTCTCACACACACTCTCTCACTCTCTGTTCCAAGACCTGAAGACAGTCTTCTTCTTTTTCTTCTTCTTCTCTCTCTCTTATTAACTTTTTATGCATATTTTTTTTTCACGGAAATGCTCCAGTATCTATTAGAAATATGTTCACTTTCAACGAGTTTAGGCATTCTTACAAAATCGATCTTCCTTTACCAGCAATTACATTATATAAATCAAGTCTTTCGTACTCAGGAAGTTGGTTACGGAACAGACTTCCTCCATATTTAAAGCACGAAGCAAATTTTAAAAGATTCAAAACACTATACCACGAATTTCTGATAAATAACTCAAATCTTACAACATTTTTTCCTGACATGTACTGATTCAACCTGTGTCTAATACCAAGTTTTCCTATTTCCTATTCTCAATGTGCTTCTCTGCATTAGTTTCAACATGAATGTTTTTTGTTGTTGTTGTTGTTGTTTGTTTGTTTGTTTTGTTTTTAAGCATATGTACCGCATATGTAGAATAAACAAATATGGGAACAATCCCGCCTCTCTCTCTCTCTCTCTCTCTCTCTCTCTCTCTCGTCGCTCTCCCTGCCTGTCTATTTGTATGTATGTCTGTCTATCTTTGTCTATCTGTCTCTTTCCATCTAGCTTTGTTACTATCTCCTTTTCTTCTCGTATTTCCGTGATTTTTCTCTTGCTTGTTCACTTTTCACTCTTTTTTCTTTTTTCGTTTTGCTGTTGTTTATTTATTTGTTTTCGAGGGCTGGATGGAAAAAAAAGCATGTATGCTTAATCTATTACCCTCAGAAAAAAAAATTCATTCATTCATTCATTCATTCATTCTCTCTCTCTCTGTGTTCTGAATATGACTCGATCAAAACTAATATTTGTTCCTCCCCCCGCCCCCCTCTTTTTTTTCATCTCTCTCTCTCTCTCTCTCTCTCTCTCTCATTCTGTCTTCCCGTCCCTCTTGTCTCTTTTTCTCTCCTACCAATTACGCCGTGGAAGATAAACAAATAAAGTTCGTTTTATTGACTTACATGTGTAAACAAAATTAGGCTGTGCAAAGACCCTGATCGTTTGTCCACGTGTCTGTCTGTGTGTATGTGTGCATGTAAGTTATGGATGCGTGCCCATGGTCAACCAGAACATGTTCATCTTTTTTCTGGAGATACCTTGTATGCCAGTAACAAACTTTTGATAAAGCACAGAAGAAATCTTTTTACACAGACAAACTGTATGGTGTAAATCTTCTAGATTAAACCATATTTTCATATTTTCTTATGCTAGTAAACTTAGATGGGAACGGTAAAAGGTGTTGGGTAACAGGAATTAGAGAAATTTTGTGTAAAACTGGATTCAATTATGTGTGGTTGAATCAAGGAGTTGATAATATGCAGATGTTTATATTACAGTTCAAACAGAGACTGATTAATATGTATGTGCAAGAATGGTCGGCATCTGTCAGAGATAAGGAAAGATACGCTTTATATTCATCCATGCAAGATGGTTTCAGAACTGGACTTTATTTTGTACATTTGGATATTTATTGCCTCAGAGTCGCTTTGACACAAATAAGACTTGGAGTCTTGCCGCTAAATAAGAACTATGAGAGATACTCTGAAAATCCGGTTGCAAGGTTTTGCCCATTTTGTAAAGGTGTGAATGAGGATGAATATCATTTTATATATGCATGCCCTTTGTATGTTGATCTTAGAAAAAAGTTTCTTGGTTTGTATGTCAATGTCCAGATTAACATTCTGCTGGACGGTGTAGATAAACATCGATCTCGTTCTGTAGCAAAATATATTTTTCATTCAATTAAACGCAGACAAGAAGCGATAACTAATCAATGAAGAAGAACATTTATAGATACGTGTGTGATAGAAAATGTCGTATGAAAATCCATTTCAGTAAAATGATGACTATTTATACCAATCCTGTACAAAATCGTTGTTGTTACATGCAACTTCAGAGTATTGGATAATTTCTAATATTCATAGGAATGTCAACGGAATGCTATTGTCAGCACGTCCCCCTTCCCAGCATCCCAATGCAATGATGCCTATGGCCTGAATGCAATAAAACATTCATTCATTCATTCATTCATTCTCTCTCTCTCTCTCTCTCTCTCTCTCTCTCTCTCTCTCTCTCTCTCTCTCTCATTCTGTCTTCCCGTCCCTCTTGTCTCTTTTTCTCTCCTACCAATTACGCCGTGGAAGATAAACAAATAAAGTTCATTTCATTGACTTACATGTGTAAACAAAGTGAGGCTGTGTAAAGACCCTGATCGTTTGTCCACGCGTCTGTCTGTGTGTATGTGTGCATGTATGTTATGGATGCGTGCCCATGGTCAACCAGAACAAGTTCATCTTTTTTCTGGAGATACCTTGTATGCCAGTAACAAACTTTTGATAAAGCACAGAAGAAATCTTTTTACACAGACAAACTGTATGGTGTAAATCTTCTAGATTAAACCATATTTTCGGGTCCTTATCATTTTATTTCGTTTACCCTCCAGATCCGCAACTTTTCTTGGGTTATTCCCGGTTTGTTGCCTGATTAGCATTTGGTTGTTTTTTTGTTTTTTGTTGTTGGTTTGTGTGTGTGTGTGTGTGTGTGTGTTTGGGGGGGGGGGTGTTTGTTTATTTGTTGTTGGGTTTTTTAAATTTTATTTTAAAGACAGCGTGACATTCTATTTCTTGTCTGCAGTGAAAAACAAAGAAAACCAACACTGACATTGTTGTCATGATAGGTTTTTGATACAAACAATATCATTGTTTATCTCTCATGATTGATATGTTCTTTTTTTTTTTTTTTTGGGGGGGGGGTTGTTTGTTTTTTTTAAATTTTATTTTAAAGACAGCATGACATTCTATTTCTTGTCTGCAGTGAAAAACAAAGAAAACCAACACTGAAATTGTTGTTATGATAGGTTTTTGATACAAACAATATCATTGTTTATCTCTCATGATTGATATGTTCTATACAGTGGATAAACATGCACACAACTTTTATTTTGTTTTTGTTTTTTTGTTTTGCATGAGTTTAAGTTCCCAGTTATTTGAGGCACGTACATTGTTTTCTACTGGTTGCATTCCCGTGTTGTACTAAACCGTCATGTGTAAAACGGTATTTATTGTGAGTGGCTTTTCAGAATCTCAAAATCTCCCCATCCCTCCTCCCCACTACCCCTCACACACACAGAGAGAGAGAGAGAGAGAGAGAGAGAGAGCGAGCGAGCTTTTTTTTCCTTTTTTATAAGCAAAACGGTGTACTTTTATTTTTCACCTTGATTTGTTTCATGGTTATAATTATGGTCAAGGAAACGGATTTTAGCTTTTGTGCTCATTTCTCAAAGATCATTCGCATGATGGCATTTGAATGTTCTCAAGGGTCAGGTCTTCCATGGGGACCTTGCTTCAAGGTCACAGTCACTTCTTTAGAATCCACCTATCTCCCCCACTTCTTATATAACCCAACCCTCTCCCCCACTTATTTATAACTCACCACCCCCCCTTTTTTTTCTTTTATAACCCAACCCTCTCCCCGATTTATATATTACCCATTCTCTCGCTCCAAATTTCCGGTCGTAATCCAATGTAGCGTGACGAAACTCTGTGTGTGTGTGTGTGTGTGTGTGTGTGTGTGTGTGTGCGTTACTGAAATTTACAGGAAACTTCAAATGATTCTACCAACTGTAAATACTTATTCGCACCGTGGCGTTTGAAACATCGAACTGAAAAAACAAACGGCATACATTTCAACGCGGTGTTATGTGTTTCTTATTTTTTTGTATTCCTATTTTGTGGATGTATGCATTATCGCAACCGAGTGCGCTTGTGTGTGCATATTCTCTTGCATTTTCTATTTGTCTCTGTGCCTCTCTCTCTCTCTCTTTCTCCTCTCTTTGCCTACATATAGGTATCTGTTTCTGCACAGGCCGTGCATCCATGGTGTGTGTGTATGTGCGTGTGTGTGTGTGTGCTCGCGTGCGTGTGTGTGCATGTGCATGTGTGTGCGTGTGTGTGAGTGTGTGCGTGTGTGTGTGAGTGTGTGCGTGTCACGGCGTGCATGCTTGATCCGTATCTTAACAATCTCTAACAACAGCATTCAGAGACTAGTAGAACCTTTTCCCTTGTCATTTGGAATATGATCTCTGCATGCATGGGTTGTTCATGGTTTCGTTTTTCCATGATAGACATTCTACATTGTTCTCTTTTGTTTCTAGGGGCCGGAGACCTAAGGAATAAAAACTTATTCTTGTTCTCTCTCTGTCTCTGTTTCTCAGTCTCTCTGTCTCTGTCTCTCTCTGTCTCTCTCTCTCCCGCATCCTCTTTCTCCCCCCCCCCCCCTTTCCCCTCCACAATTGTTCCTTTTGCAATTTTTATTTGACGTGAAAGTATGTGGACAGCACGTTCACATGTATTCCTCTTCCCAAGTCTCAAGTCAAGTGTTTTGTTATATATCAGCGGAACATGTGTGTGTGTGTGTGTGTGTGTGTGTGTGTGGAGGGGGGTGTGGGTGGATGCGTGTATGTATGCGTGTGCGAGTGTGTGTGTGTGTGTGTGTGCGTGTGTGTGTGTGCGTGTGTGTGTGTGCGTGTGTGTGTTCGTTGGTGTCACGGCGTGCATGCTTGATCCGTATCTCAACAATCTCTAACAACAGCATTCAGAGACCAGTAGAACCTTTTCCCTTGTCATTTGGAATATGATCCAGTTCGGAAAGCAACAAAGTAGCATTCTGTCTGAACACAAAACAAGTCTGTTAGAGGCGATAACATGTTGCATTCATTCCACTATCCACTGTTTAATCACATGAAGGTGTGGAACAGATGTCTCTTGTGTATGTTCCAGCGATCGAAATAGCGTTTGGCGCGTGGGGATTTCTATTGAAAGTGACTTTTTTGTCACAGCAGCAGATTTCTGTGTGAACTTCGGGCTTTTTTCCCCCGGGAAGAGTGCGTCGTCACAGTGTAGTGCCTCCACAGTTTTTTTAAATTGTACCAAAGTGGATTTCTTCTACATGATTTCAGTTGCCAGTGACAACCTTTTTGTTGCCGTGGGTTCTTTTACATGCGCTAATTCAGTGGGTAATGATTGTCACCAAAGAGGCTGAGTTCGTGTGCTCGTTCTTTTTGTAGAAAGGTGCATGGTTGGGTTTGTGTTGAGGGGGCTTGGGGGCGCGCGCGCGCGCGCGTGTGTGTGTGTGATTGGGGTGGGGTTGATGGGTGTTTTCTTGGTGACAGAAAAGAACGGGTGATAAGTAAAACAGGATGTTCCCCTGATCTTTGACATGTTGAGATCAGGAAGACGTGCGGTTTACACAGCGAGCTTATCTGTGAATTGTCAGTCGCAGGAGATTGATTTCGTTCTACTTTCGCGTTCTAGATGAATAGTATGTTAGTTTTCTTTACATTTTGGCTGTCCAGTAAATGAGGTTGAGGAAACGATAGCATGCAGTCTGATGATCCATAGAAAATTAAGAAAGAAAATTGAAAAAAAAAAAATCGTAATGTGTTTCATCTCAGCTCCAGCAGTCAGGTCTATTAGGTGGTACCTTGTTGGTTAACATTGATCCACTGTGGTTGTTACTGTTTGGCAGTTATTGTAATTCTGTTTCTTTGGCAGTCTACGACACTTCTGGCTGAAATCTGCCATTAATATATTTTTAAGACTCGAAACACGGGACCCTACTGCTTACATTTAAAGGGGAAAAAGGGTAAAAGAACAACAACAAAGCCTGTCGATTTGTACTTACGTGCCTGGTTTTAAAAGGGTGTGGGTGGATAAAGGCAAGCAGAAGTGGACAGGATTTGTGCGAGTTCTAAATCTACAGACTGAAGTCACTGCAGTTGACAGAAGTTCCTGATGGGGTGAAAGTCCAACCCCTTATTATAATACCTGCCGGTCCAAAGGACGTGGGGCCACTCTCACCGAGTAAGATAAGCCCTGTGATGTGTGCTGACATATTGCCTCGCACGGGCGACGGCAGCCACCCTGTTTAAAGGGCCATGAATCTTAAATTAAGTGAACGAAGCCTCTCGAAAGCTGACTGGTCGTGCTGCGCGGAGCCAGCGGCCGAGGGACAGGACAACAGAGCTGGTACGGGTGGAAACCCACACCTGTGTCCAACCCGTTTTGTGGAGCTGGCCTGGACTGAACTTTGGGTGGACAGGACGGGGGGAGTAAGAACTGGGCCGCCTCCTCGATCAGTCACAGATTGACTCCTCCGAGGTCAACGAGGCCACTTGAAGGCAAGGTTGGGGCGCAGCACTGAACAGGTCTGTCTGTCTCATGGCCGCAGACCGTGCTTGCTCTGCTGGACCAGTGGCCAGTTAAAAGCCGGCGGTGGCCATCATGGTAATGCGCCCATCTAGGTAGCGACTGTCCACGGGTTCGAGTCCCATATGAACAGGGATTTATTTATTTATTTATTTTACTTCCCCATTTTGTATGTGCGATTTTTTGTTCATTAATTTGATTATTTATCTGTTTATGTATTCATTTATTTATTTCTTTATTGAATAATTTATTTTCAAGCCACACTTACATGGAAAACAGACCTGTCCATATTCAGCATTCACATCCCATGCACTTAAACTCAAAAAGGTCTGCGCATCATATCTCCAAATACTATCAACCCTCTCGTTTGTGTTTTAGCAGATGAACTGTTCATGTCATTCTAATTGTCAGCAAGGTTATATATTTGAAGTTTGTTGTTGTAATTGTAATAATAATAGTAATACTAATAAAATGATAATAATAAAAAATAAATAAATAAATAAATAAGACAACAATGGTGATAATTAAGCGAATGAATGTAAAATATGACGACACACATTCACACATACACCCACACATGCATAACAGAAATGCACCAAACATGCAGTTTCACAGATATGAAAGTACAGTCAAATACATATAAACGTACATGAGCTCCAACACACACACACACACACACACACACATTACCTTGCACCTCCTCCAACCCCCTCCTCCACACACTCATTTCTAGCCTACGTATCGCAGCTTCCTCGGCACACACACACACACACACACACACACGCACGCAAACACACACTCACAGAGATGAACACTTACTTGTACAAGCACACACATATACGCCCATATCTCCCACCCCCAACCCCCACACATATATACAAAGATATATATATATATATATATATATATATATATATACACACACACACACCCGTACACAGATCTCTCCTGACACTTGT
>NC_134895.1:33950338-33955338 GCF_041734735.1 Babylonia areolata
AAAAACTCACCAGTGTGACTGAGCTTAGATTTTGCTTCTAATCTCTTAAAATAAACAAATATGGAGTACCGATTGGGCATGGTGAGAGTAAAATCATGATCGAAAATGAAAGTCAGGTTTAAAAAAGTCAGGAAAAAAAAGAAAAAAAGATGCACCAAAGAGCCTCACCAAATTAATGGTACCGTGCTTGGCCGTAATGAGAGCATTGATTCTTCTGAAAATGAAATTCAGCATCAGAGGTCAAGCAGCCTGAGCATTATCATAACCGTAAGGAATTAGGTGACAGTTGTTATGCACCCTGTGTCAGCATTAACGGTGACCATGTCTCTTCCCCCCACCCAACCCCACCCCCCCCACCCCCTTTTTTATATTTCAACCAGAAGTGAGCAGTGGAGGCTACGGACCTCAGGTGATACCCCTCAATCCTCGCAACAGTAACCACGGCAAGAACAACAGCAGCAGCAGCGGCAACGGCAGCACGAGCAGCCTGCACACGCAGAACTACGGGCACACGCCGCGGCAGGTGTCCCAGAACAACAGCATGGCCAACTTGGTCATGTCCGGGGAAGGGGTGGGAGGAGGAGGGGGGTCCAGCAGCGCCCACCACCTCCACTTGCCCACCGCCCAGGCCTTGCAAACGCACACGCCCACGCCCAGCGAGATCTCCAACATCACCTGCCCCCTGGCCTCGCCCCGCCAGGCCCTGCACACCCCGCTGTCCATTGCCTCGGAGAGGGCCTCCCTATCCACTCCGGGAGCCTTCAGCAACAACGGGGGAGGCGGCGGGAGCGGAGGAGGGGGCAGCGGCAGCGGGGGAGGCGGGAGCGCCGGAGGAGGGGGCACGGACCGTCACGTGTTCCTGGAGCCGCTGCCCAAGCCGCAGGACTGGCACCACTACAAACCGCTGCCGTCGGTGACCTCCAACGGGAACGGGTCGATGGAGAGCGGCAGCGAGGTGGACCAGAGCCTGCATCTGGGCGGGGGCAGCGGCAGCGCTGTGTCCCAGTACCCGGGCAGCTCCAACCTGTCGCCCAACCAGGCCCTGGACATCTCTCCCTTCCCCTCCCACTTCACCACCCCGCGCCACTCCGCCAACAGCCACTCCAGGACCTCCCAGAAGAGGGCGCTGTCCATCTCTCCCTCGCTGTCGGACGGCCTGGACCTCAACCAGCTGATCCGCATCTCGCCCACGTCCCTGGCGCTGCTGAACAACTCGCAGGGGTCGTCCACGTCCGCCTCCCCCCAGCCCGGCCAGCAGGGCTCCTTCTTGCACATGGTGCGCAACGGGTCCCCCTACTCATCCCACACGGGGTCCGGGGGCATGCGCTACATGGCGACAGTCACCCCCCAGAGTCACGTGTCCATAGGCATGGGGGTGAAGAACGAGGCGCAGCCCTACTTCCACATGGGGCCACCAGAGACCGGCCCGGGCCAGTACATGTCTGACTTTATGTCCTCCAATGCCTGTGTGGCCCGTCAGAATGACATGCCATTCATCGAGAACTCTTACGCCCAGGGACACTACCTGCCCCACATGGGAGCCATGGCGCCCCCCATGGGCACGCCGGGCATGCCCCATGCCACGGCCTTCACCCCTGACAGCCACATGCCCATGATGGAGGGAGGGCACCACCACCACAGCAGCATGGCTGGCGTGGAGGGAGGGAACCTGCAGGTCATGAACAGCATGTCTAGCGGGATGTCCATGCGGCCCCCTCCCTCCTACACTGAGGCGGTGGAGCATCAGCATCACCATCACCCATCCATGCCCATGGGCATGCCTCCCGGTCACACCACCATCCCACAACAGCAACAACAGCAACAACAACAACAACAACAACAAGACTCTGTAGCTGCTATGGTACACTTCCTTGGAACCCCTGACGGAGCGGGGGTTGGGGGTGGCAACGGGGAAGAGGGGATGGAGGAGGACGGTACTGGACTGACGTGCATGTGGTTCGAGTGCGGTCAGAAGTTCCGTGAACAGGAGGAGCTGGTTCGGCACATTGAGAAGGCTCACATCGACCAGCGGAAAGGGGAGGAGTTCACCTGCTACTGGGCAGGCTGTCAGCGGCAGGGCAAGTCCTTCAACGCCCGCTACAAACTGCTTATACACATGAGGGTCCACTCTGGAGAGAAGCCCAACAAGTGCACGGTTAGTCTCTGTTTGTTGGTTTCTTTTTGCGTGTGTATTTTTTTGTTGTTGTAATTAAATGATTTGATTCAGTCGACAGGTGTGTGGTTAGTCTCTGTGTCTTTCTTTCTTTCTTTTTTTCTTAATGATTTGATTTGTTTCACCCTAATGGGGGGAAATCATTAAAGTTTTTATTGAATGTTTCAGTCTTGTAGGGGGAAAAATCATTTTCTCTCTCTTTGTCTGTCTGCATGTATGTCTGTCTGTCTTTCTTTCTGTCTGTCTGTCTGTCTCTGTCTCTCTGTCTCTGTCTCTCTCTCTATATATATTATATATACTCTTTTATTCATTTTCAAAGAATTGTTTGTTTCAATTTTGTATTTGTAAGCGGGAAATCACTATTATTTATTAATTTGTTTATCTATTTATTTTCAGTCTTGTATTGGGAAAAATCATTATGTTTATCTCTCTTTTTTTTTAACAGTTATTACAGTCTTGTAGGGGTGGGGGGGGGGGGGGGTGAATCAGTATCTGTTTTACAAATGTATCTGTGAGGTGCATTTGTCTCTGTCTCTCTTTTTTTTCTTTTTTTTTTTTTTTTTGTGTGTGTGTAAGTCATTTAATGATTTATTCTAATCTTGTTGGAAAAAAATCATTATCAGTTATTACAAAGCTTTGTGTAAGGTGTATTTGTCTCTGTCATTTCTATTTTCTCTTTTTTTTTTCTAATCATTTATTTCAATCTTGTTGAAAAAACAACAACAGAAATCATTATCATTTATTACAAAGCTTTGTGTCATGTGCATTTGTCTGTGTTGTGGTTTTTTTTCTTTTTCTTTTTTTAGTCACATATTTCAGCATAAAAAGAAGTCAACATCAGTTATTACAAAGCTTAGTGTGAGTTGTATTTGTCTCTGTTGATGTGTGTGTCTGTGAGGTTTTGCTTTTTTGTCTAATACAGATATGGAGAATTATATAATGGTTAAAGTATTGAAGGTGTGTGTGTGTGCGTGCGCATGTGTGTGTGTGTGTGTGTGAGCGCGCACGCGCGAATTGTGTCTGTTTATGTGTGTATATGTGTGTGTTCGTTTTGGGGTGACTGTCTTCTGTGCATGCATGTTATTTTTTGACAAATTGCATTCTTCAGTTTCAGTTTCACTTTCTCAAGGAGGCGTCACTGCGTTCGGACAAATCCATACACGCTACACCACATCTGTTGAGCAGATGCCTGACCAGCAGCATAACCCAACGCGCTTAGTCAGGCCTTGAGTGCATGCTTACATATTTGTGTACCTATGAAAGTGGATTTCATTTTACGTAATTTCGCCAGAGGACAACACTCTCGTTGCCATGGGTTCTTTTTCAGTGCGCCAAGTGCGTGCTGCACACGGGACCTTGGCTTATCGTCTCATCCGAAAGACTAGACGCTCAGTTTGATTTTCCAGTCAAACTTAGGAGAAAGGGCGAGAGCGGGATTCGAACCCACACCCTCACGGACTCTCTGTATTGGCAGCTGAGCGTCTTAACCATTCTGCCACCTTCCTCCATTCTTGATTTATTACATTGTAGCAAGGACAAATTATGGGAAAAGTTCAAACATAATTTGGATTTTCAAAATGATCCTTCACTTTGACCGTGCTCTTCCTTCAAGGTCATCATAGGATCATAGAGGGAGTGAGTGAGACAATGAGACACAAGAGAAAACACACAGCCGAAGAGCAACAACAAAAAATCACAAACCAACCAACCAACCAACCAACAATCAAACCAAAACAGACAAATGTAAACACACATCGATGGAGCATTAAGAGTGATAGGAGGAAAATGTCAGTGAATGTGAAAGCAAACAGACCTAGAATGGCGTGTGAACATGTTTGGAGTTGTTGCTTTTTGACTCACTTGTGTAAACAAAGTGAGTCTATGTTTTAACCCGGTGTTCGGTTGTCTGTGTGTGTGTGTGTGTTTGTCCGTGTGTCCGTGGTAAACTTTAACATTGCTATTTTCTCTGCAAATACTTTGTCAGTTGACACCAAATTAGGCATAAAAATAGGAAAAATTCAGTTCTTTCCAGTCATCTTGTTTAAAACAATATTGCACCTCTGGGATGGGCACACACACAAAAAAAGAAAAAAAGAAGCCTAATTATATGCAAACTGCATTTACTGTTATATTGATATTTTTTGTATTCTCTAAACTTGGCACTTTGATCTCATATTCTGACACAACAACAAGAGCAGTCATTATTATCATTTTTTGTTCCAACAGGAACTTCTTTTGCTAAGCATGGAATTTTTATTTATTTTGCAAACGTTTTGGTGCAGATAGTAAAGAAGGGAAATTACTCTGTAATTAATGCTAGGGGACTTAATTTATCACAAGTGAGTCTTGAAGGCCTTGCCTCTCTTGTTTTTGTTGTTGTTGTTGTTTTGTTTTTCGAATATAGAAGTCTTGTAAAGCACTAAAGAAAAAGCAAAAATAAAAGCAAACAAAAACAAGGAAATATAACAAAGATGTGCACTAGGAACTGCATGAAACTAAAACTGAAAAAAAGGGGGTCTGTTGATCTCTGTAACCAACAACAGCAACAAAAGAGAAGAAAAAAGAGAGAAGAACAAAAGCAAAAGTGATGCAGTGACAAAATCAGGACAAAAATGAACTTTCCGCAGTATCAAAGAGCTCTTGTTCACCCAAGAAAACTGAAAATTGTTACAAAAGCCAACAGTTCTTTAAACAGTTCTTTGGACTCAACAGTAGGGCAAAACAGAGGACATCTTTTGTGTTTTTGGCAATATGAATAGTACTGTGTATGAATGTATTATTGTGTGACTCTGTGTGTGTGTGTGTGTGTGTGATAAACTAAAAGGCA
>NC_134895.1:33960338-34007838 GCF_041734735.1 Babylonia areolata
AAGCTTCTCTTCTGACCAGTGTGGGAACCCTGTGATTTAATGGGGGTGGCTGTTTCAATGGTATGCAGAAAGATAATAGGTTTTAGGGGAGGAAGAATGTGTGGTGTTTGAAGTCGGTCGGGGTAAAACATGCTTTCTCTCGTAGTCTGTTACTCTGGTTAGCCCATCTGATAATCCTCTGTGTTTAAAATTGGAATGGCGACACACATCGTGCCAGAATGATACCACAGTGCCCAGACCTTGAAAAAAGAAAATAGAAAGAAAGAAAGAGATAAGTCAAATACAAAAAGACAAGCATAATAACTATGCATTTAATTATGTTAGATTATATCTTTCATTTTGTCTGTCTTTGTCTCTCTCTCTGTATCTGTCTGTCTCTCTTACTTCATCTGCAGGTTTGAAACTGAAAGGTCACTGTTACAAAAGAAGAAAAAAGAAAAACAACAACAACCCCCAAACCAAAAAAAGAACAACAGACAACTCTGTCATTTTTGTATCATCATTAGTACACTTAATATATAATTCCTGGTTTCAGTTTGAGAAATATGATTAGGAATTTCATGACTCGAACCACTAAGTTTGCACATTACGATTTCTGTTTTAATCTCAGAATTACAGAGAGGCATTTTTGTCATTGTAATCATTATTTATGTTCCTGCTACCAAATTTGTATATTATGATATTTTCTTAAGATAATATACAAATTTTGGTAGCAAGAGCTCAGTTTCAGAACTGCAAAAAGGCATTTTCAAGACTGGAGAATTGGAGAATCATGACAAGGAATTTCATCCCTATTCTAGCCATTGAGTTTGCCAGTTATGATCACAGTGTTAATCATTGAATTGCATTAAAGCATTTGTCATGATCATTATCTTCACTATTGAATTTATCTACATTATATTATGATTTGTGTTTCAGTTTAGGAACTGCAGCAAGGCATTTTCAAGGCTTAAGAATTTGATAATCGGGACAAGGAATTTTATCACCTTTTTAGCCATTTAGTTTTCACATTAAGATTACTGTTTTTTATCGTAGAATTGCAGCAAGGCATATTTCTCATTGCCACCACCATATCTCCACTGTTGAATGTTTGTACTTTATGTTATAATTTGTACACAGCCTTGGGGGGCTAGCTGGCCTTTGGGGACCATCCAGACATCAACTGTCCTGGGGCCCTCTTGTCTGAGAGAGTGGGGATGTAACTCGGGCACCACACTCTCCACTTTTATCAAATTCTGGACCAGATAGTTGGGACAGCAGTTGCCTCCTCAGCTGTTCTGGTGGTAATAAGTCAGACACGACTATCATGCATTTGATTTGTGTTTCAGTTTGAGAACTGCAACAAGGCGTTTTCGAGGTTGGAGAACCTGAAGATCCATTTGCGCTCCCACACGGGGGAACGTCCATACCTGTGCCAACATGACGGCTGTAACAAGTCCTTCTCCAACTCCTCCGACAGAGCCAAGCATCAGCGCACTCATCAGGACACGGTGTGTGTGTGTGTGTGTGTGTGTGTGTGTGTGTGTGTGTGTGTGTGTGTTCATGGATGGGGAAGAGAAGACATGATCATGTAGTTTTAAGTATTGTGTTATGGTGTTAAGTGTTGTGATATTAGTGTTATGTATTGTGATATTGTGAGACTGCATCATTGAAGCATTGTGATGTGTGATATGTATGTCGAGTATAATGCTGTGAGTGTGTGTATATGAGTTACTGTGCAGGGTTATGCCAGTAAATTGTCATTTTAGTGTTTGAATTTCTTATTTTACATGTCAGTTTTTACATTGTACACCTGTAAGCACCATGATTTGATTTTACATTGTACAGTGCAGTTGAGCTTGTTCTACATAGAAAGGCAGTATATGAATTGAATTAGCAATAGTAGCAGCAACAGTAGTTATTGCTGTAGCAGTAAGCAGTGTTGGCATGACAGTGGTGCTGACTGTGTGAGTGCAGAAGCCGTATGCCTGCAGTGTGGCCGGCTGCAACAAGCGCTACACAGACCCCAGCTCTCTGCGCAAACACTTCAAGAATCACAGCCGTGAGCAGCAGCAGAAGAAGCGGGTTAGTACAGATACATTCTTTTTGACACTAGCATACTCCCGAAATCGGTGTATGGCTGTCTATATGGCGGGGTAAAAATGGTCATACACGTAGAAGCCCACTCATGTACATACAAGAGAACGTGGGAGTTGCAGCCCACAAACGAAGAAGACACTAGCATTCTTTTTTTTTTCTTTTTTCTTTTTTTGTTTGCATTGCTGCGTTTTTTCATCAAGCGCTTCTTTCAAAACACCTCAAACACTAAATGATTTTCCCCACCGCTACCCCCCACCCCACTCATTCCCATGACGTCATGCACTCAACATCCCCTGAAGAGTACATGGCACCCTTTTGGAGTTGTTTTGAAATTGGTTTCTCTGCGTGAGTTTACTACAAACCTTTCCCTGAAGGGAACAGTAGAATGTTCATTCCTGACGCAGGTGTTGTGCGCTTTTATTTTTTTCAGAGGTTTGTGAACTCGCCAAGACCTGTGTAGAGGGGTTTAAAATGTCTTTAACCCTTTAGCCTTTTTGAACAGGTGGTGCCTTCACATAGATTTTGTTTTGATCAATACTTGGACCCATTTTGATTCCTTTTTTTTTTTTTTTTTTTACATGCAAATTTATATGCATGTAAGGGCATTGAAACTGAACAGCAGGAGAAAAACGGGACATGTCACTTTTATGCCTCCATTATTAGGGCCCGGAAGGGGATATTGGATTCAGCCAATACTTAGACACATTTTAATTTCTTTTCTTTTTTTTTTTTTTTTGATAACATGTATATGATTATACATATACAAATATAATGGCATTGAAATTTAAGAGCACGAGCAAAGCAGAACTTGTCAGTTTTATGCCTCTGTGACTGGGGCCTAGAAGGGACACAGCAAGGAGGTGTGTAAAGCTCCCGTAAAGCTCCTGCGTACGCACAGTGGCATGTTTTATTAGCTCTTGCCGAAGGTGGTATTGATCGGTTATTAGCGGGCCATTGATGATTTTGCATGTTATCGATTTCAATCAGCTGTGCTTTGGGTATTGCACCGTCGTGCGTCACGCTGGCAAAAGAGCGTGTGCCACACCTTGGTATGTGTTAGCAATATGCATGGTTTTTCTTTTCTCTCTCTCTTACACTGTTTCTGTTTCTTTCTGTGTCTGTCTCTTTCTGTCCGTCTGTTTCTTTCTCACTTTGTTCCTCTCTTACCTTTTTCTCTTTCTCTCTTTGCAGATGTAGTGTATCTGTGTGTGTGTGTGTGTGTGTGTTGTGTTGTGTGTGTGTGTGTGTGTGTGTGTGTGTGTGTGTGTGTGTGCAATGTACTTGTGTGTGTGTGTGTGTGTGTGTATGCAATGTACTTTGTGTGTGTGTGTGTGTGTGTGTGTGCAATGTACTTGTGTGTGTGTGTGTGTGTGTGTGTGTGTGTGTGTGTGTGTGTGTGTGTGTGTGTGTGTGTGGTTTTGTCTCTTTATGACTCACTTTCTCTGTGATAATCTCATTCTCACTTTGTCCCTTTATGTTTTCCTCTTTCTGTCTCTCTCAGTCACACACACACACACACACACACACACACACACACACACACACACACACACTGATGCAATGAACACATGCATGTGCAATGATGAATAAATGCATGCATACACACACACACAATGTCACAGTATGGCATAAATTAGAACTTATGTGTGTGTGTGTGTGTGTGTGTGTGTGTGTGTGTGTGTGTGTGTGGTTTTGTCTCTTTATGACTCACTTTCTCTGTGATAATCTCATTCTCCCTTTATCCCTTTATGTTTTCCTCTTTCTCTCTCTCTCAGTGACACACACACACACACACACACACACACACACACACACACACACACACACTCATGCACATGAACACATGCATGTGCAATGATGCATAAATGCATGCACACACACACACACACACACACACACACACACACACACACACACACACACACACACACTCATGCACATGAACACATGCATGTGCAATGATGCATAAATGCATGCGCGCACACACACACACACACACACACACACACACAATGTCACAGTTTGGCATAAATTAGAACTTATGTATGTGTGTGTCCTTGTGTGCTTGTTACTTAACTTGTATTGTTTGTCTCAGAGTCTGTGCATGCATGCTTGGATTTGTGTGTGTGGCTGGTTGTCCAAGTTCACTGTCATGTTTTGAGAAAGCAAAAGTATTTGTATTTATGTATTCTTTAATTTACCTGTAATGTTGAAATATTTCATATTTTTTTGTATAGATACATTCCTGGTCTTACCTTAATTTTGGATAAATTTAAGCATTATGTCAATAAAAATTCCACATATGTTTTTCACAGAAACAGGAACTAAGAAGAACTTATTGCTCAGCTATCTATGTGTGTTTTTTTGTGTTGTGTTGTGTGTGTGTGCATGTGCGTGTGTGTTGTTTACGTGTTGTGTGTGTATATGTTGTGTGTATGTGTTGTGTGAGTGTTTTTGTTTGTTTGTGTGCATGAGTGTTGTTTTTGTGCTGTGTGTGTACATGTTGTGTGTGCAAGTTGAGTGTGTTTGTATGTAATGTGCATGTGTTGTGTGTGCATGTTGTATCTGTAAGTGTTAAGCGTACATGTTGTGTGTGTGTGTGCATGACGTGATGTGATGTGTTTGTGTGTCACAGCTGAAGAAGGATGGTGAACTGTCGATGGGTGGGGACATCCTGAACGAGTGCCTGACCATCCACCAGCTGCGCCCTGAGGGGTCGCCCATGGACCACACAGACAGTGGCCTGGGGCGCTCACCCCACGGCTCTGTGCCCGGAACCTCCTCTGACATGTACCCCAGTAAGTGGAGGGGAGGTTTGGGTTGGTGTGTTGGGGCTTTGCATATGGGTGGGTGTGTAGGGGGTGGAGGGGGTGTTGTGTTGTGGTGGGAGGGTGGTATGTGTGTGTGGGAGTGGTGGGGCAGGGGGGTTGTGGTGTGGGGTGTGTGGTATGTGTGTGTGATGTGTGAGGGGATGGGGTGTGTGTGTTTGTGTGTGTGAATGAGTGTGGGGATGTTTTGTGTCTAGTGTGTGTGGGTTTACGTGTGGGTGTTGTGCATGTGTGTGTGTGTGTGTGTGTGTGTGTGTGTGTGAGGAGTGAGTTAGTGTTTGTGTGTGGGTGTGGGTGGGTGAGGGTGGGTGTGGGTGTGTGGGTGATGTATATGAGTGTGTGTTTGCGTGCGCGCGCGCTCGTGTGTGTGTGTGTGAAAGTCTGTCAGATTGAATAAACAACAACAGTTTTTGTTTAAAACATCAAGCCATTCACAAAAGATACAAAAAACAAGAGTGTTATCCAGACACAATGGTCAGTGACCACGGGCATGAAAATAGTTCAACATTTCAGCAGCAAAACTGTAACCTCTGTTTGTAAAACTAATAAACAATTATAAATATTGATATTTGATACTATTAAAGAGAATAACGATGTGCCTGAAGTGATGTGTCCAGAAGCTCTTAAAACTGCATAAACTGTTAACAGATAGATATCATTGTATTTTTCACACTTTCATTTCAGCTTATGCTGTAATTACCTTCTCTCCTGGCCCCACTTTTTCACCTTTCTGCACAAGACAAGCCATTACTGGGAGACCAGGTTATGATGCTTGTAGAGGAATTTATTGGGATTATGGGATTCACAGATTTACAGAGGTGTGATACAGGCATATGCATATGCACAAGTATATGCATATATATATATGCGTGTGTGTGTATGTGTGTGTGTGTGTATCTGTGTGTGTGTGTGTGTGTGTGTGTGTGTGTGTGTGTGTGTGTGTGAATGAATATGTAGTTTTACAGTGTTGATGGACATGTGATATTGCACACAAAAAAGAAGAAGAAGAAAAAAAAACCAGTTAAAAGGAGTACAAACAGTGCGAATGAAGCAAGAAGAATTTCTTCTTCCTCTCTTTACTCTGAAGAGTCAGAGGGATGCCAAAGAGAAGAATAGTTCTTGGCCTGATTCCTCCAGGTCTGTCAGTTGTGTGTTAAAACATGGGTCTCTGCAATGGTTTTCCCATACATTCAGCAATATTGTCAGTCCATCATTTTTTCTGTCAGAAAAGAAAAGAAGACGGGATTTTTAACAGCAACAAACAAACAAACAAACAAACAAAAACACAACAGAGCATGCATTGCATGTATTCAGAACATTCCCCAGTCAGTACTGCCCGTCCCAACAGCAAGTGTGTGGGTGAAGTTAAGGGGAACAGGAGGTTGGTATGGATGAGGGAGGTGGGGGGATGCAAGGGGACAGAAAGTAGAGTGTTGGGGGGTGGGGGTGGGGGGGGAGCATTGTTTGCTGTAATGAGAAAAAGGGATCAGTGTCAACTGTCGAGCTGTTGTGTGGCAAGGGTGGTAATTCCAGTGACCTGGATATTGCAGTGTAGAATCATAGATCACTGTCATCTATTTCAATCACAGCTTGCCATGCAGTCTGGTTTTCTATTTTTTTAAAAATCTATCATATTATATTAAACCTTGTGGGACACTATATATTTTGTAAGAGACATTCCGGTGATTTTAGTTGTTGTTATTTTTCATTTCTTAAATGCACATAAAAGGTAAAGAACATCAGAGCAGTTTTTATTTTTGTTTTGTTTTTTGTTGTTGTTTTTTGAATGACAAAAAATTGGGAGTGGGAGGGAACAATGTTGATGTCTTGAAAACAGAAACTGTCAACAACAGTAACATTATCAGTGTTAGATTAACGAGGCTCCATAAATGTAAAGATAATTGTTGAAATATGCAAGAGGAAACCGCTGATGTCTCACTAAGTAAAGAGAAGCAGCAACAGCAGCAGCATTAAAAACAACAGTAACAACAAAAAGAATGAAAAAAAATATTTGCACAAGTAACACTGGTGACAGAATTGTTGTGGGTTTTTTTTAAATTTCAAATGAAACAAGAGAGGCAAGGCCTTCAAGACTCACTTGTGATAAATTTAGTCCCCTAGCATTAATTACAGAGTAATTTCCCTTCTTTACTATCTGCACCAAACGTTTGCAAAATAAATAAAAATTCCATGCTTAGCAAAAGAAGTTCCTGTTTAAACAAAAAATGATAACAATGACTCCTCTTGTTGTTGTGTCAGAATAAGAGGTCAAAGTGCCAAGTTTAGAGAATACAAAAAATATAAATATAACAGTAAATGCAGTTTGCATATAATTAGGCTTCTTTTTTTATTTTTTTGTGCCCATCCCAGAGGTGCAATATTGTTTTAAACAAGATGACTGGAAAGAACTGAATTTTTCCTATTTTTATGCCAAATTTAGTGTCAACTGACAAAGTATTTGCAGAGAAAATGTCAGTGTTAAAGTTTACCACGGACACACACACACACAGACACACGGACACACACACACACACACACACACACACACAGACAACCGAACACCGGGTTAAAACATAGACTCACTTTGTTTACACAAGTGAGTCAAAAACTGGATGTACTCTGTTGAATTACACAGCCTGTTGAGATCTCCTGTATGTCAGGTATGTAACACAGTTCCCATCACCTCAAGCCTTATCTGTACACAAGAACCATGTTTCAATAAATCCAGTGATCCAGAATCAGGCTTTGGACTTCTGATCCAATGTTCACCAGTGATCAGCGTTGAATGGCCCCTTTCAGTGTTTCATCCTGGGGAAAAGCTTTTTGCTCCTGTTTTCCTCACTCCACCCAGGTGAATGGGTGCCTGGCTTAAGTCTGGGAAGGTTAAAGTGGTATAAGGAGTGCTGAGCCCTAGAACAGTGGATATGAATGTACTGCCTCAATGGCCATAAAAGTATGGAAGTATGTTTATGTGTGTGTGTGTGTGTGTGTGTGTGTGTGTGTGTGTGTGTTTTAACCCAGCCACCCCACCCCCTTGTCTTGACTGATGGGGAAAAAACAAGTGAAAGTAGAGAGAGGTGTTTTAAGTCATAAATCAATATCCAAAACAATCAGCCAAAAAACTGAGAAAAAGTTCTGGAGAAAAAGCACTCCAGACCAAAGTGTGTGAACTTTCAGCCTTCCAGAGTTATTTTCCTTCTTTTGATATATTTGATGTATTTTCTTCTTAGGTAGATTTGTAATGCTGTATTCTGTGTGCGTGGAATGTGTGTATGTATGAATGTGTGTGTTAAAAGGGGGGTAGAGTAGTGGTGGGGGTAGGGGTTGAGTAGGGGTAGGTGTAGAAGGTGAAGAGGTAGAGTAGGATAACAGGCAGAGGATAGGTGCACAATCCACTCTCTCCTCGTACCACAGCAGGGTCTTTTAGAAAGATGAATTGAGGTGTTTATTTCTCTAACTTAACAGCACACAGCCCCCATGGTACTGTCTTGACCGTCCGGCTCTCCTGGCCTGCTTCAAGGAAGGAAAAGAAAGAAATCCCACTTGCCTATTCATTTTATCCTCTTCACAAGCTGGCGCCGTATGCAAACTATCTTCCGACCCAGAACGCTTCCAATTGGCTGAAGTTAACAGACCAATCTGCCAAGTACACTACCAGGCCCTCTCACACTGGTTGTGGAGGAAACTAACCAATCTGGAACCAGCAGTGCTAGACTTTACACTTTTGATGCTTTCCCACGGAACCCACACTGACAAGGAGAAGGGGAGGGGGGGGGGGGGTGATGAAAAGAGGAAGGGAAGGAGGAAGAAAGATCGCCCAGCCCTGATTCTGTTCTAAACAGCTCATGATAAACACACCACACCATGTGG
Organism: Babylonia areolata; assembly: GCF_041734735.1. Taxonomy (NCBI): domain Eukaryota; kingdom Metazoa; phylum Mollusca; class Gastropoda; order Neogastropoda; family Buccinidae; genus Babylonia; species Babylonia areolata. Next base: position 33,969,116 of record NC_134895.1, read on the forward strand.
TGACCATTGAGGCAGATGCCATCCTGCCAGAGATCGACATGGGGGGGGGTAAGGAGGGGGGGTGGGGGGGAGGGGGGGGACGGGGTTGAGGGTGATGGGAGTGGAAGGGAAAAGGGCAGGGGGGTGTATAGGAAGAGAATGGTAAGAGGAGATACCATCTTTACTTAGTATTTCTTGATAACTTACTCCCTCTGTACTTGGCCAAGGGAAGGGGGGGAAAGGGAGAGAGGGTATGGGGAGGGGTGTTGGTGGGGATAGATGCCATGGAAGTGGGGTGGGGGGGAGAAGAGTAGGGAGGTAGGAAGGAGGGGTCCATCAGTGCACAGTGTGTCTGAGAAAATCCCATGCTTCCACCATAGGCGCCTGACACACTATAACATCCACCCCTTGCTTTTGAAAGCAATGTCCTCATTGCTGCAGATCGCATACCAATCAATTGCTTCATGCAAATGGTGAGACAAATTCTCCAGCGAAGAGTATTAGCAAAACATTAATACATAGGATCTTACAGGAATCCCTGTCGTCATACATTATCTGATGTATGTCACCCTTACATATTACAAATAAATGCAGAACATTGTCAGCAACAAAAAAGCAGTACCTAAAAACCTTCAAACAAGAAAGGCCAGTATAAAAATTGTAACTTCAATAGACTGAATAACCATAAAACATGAAAATCAGCATTAAACGTCCAGCTAAAACACCACCCTGTACGCAAAATACCAAATCCACTAGCAGGCTACAGCAGCAATTCTACTCACTGACAGGTGGTTCACATTAGTCTTGTACGTAACACTACATTTTGGGAGTATTGACCCTGTCAGTCTCCCATCCCAGTTCCTATCCATTTGAGCCGACATTCTAGCACCTTTTGAGCCACAAGTCATGTGCATTTCAGGCTTCAGATGAAACCTGGTGCTAGTCTCACACAAACCAGTGCACACTGATTTGCGTGATGGTCTGGGAGTCTTGACTGCAGCTTGGCAGTCTACGCCATTCTCCCTCTTCCAACATTGACCATGAATCCCTGGATCAGGTGGCATGGGTAGCAGCACCCATTCATCCCGGCATGGATCATCACCATTGCAGTCACCTACTGAATGGCTCTTCATCAGTTTATCTGAAATCCTTTCTTCTACTTTGTGATCCTGCCCCTTGAGACCATTGTGGAAGTCTCTGTGTATTTCATTGTGGGAAACCTTGCTCTTTACTTTGGGGAAATCCTTACCCTTGTGGTTTGGGGAAATCCTATTCCCCACTGCTGACTGGATTTTTCCTTTCCCGACTTTCTTCTTTTTCTTTTTGCCCACAGCCCTGTTCTTAACTAAAACATCATCTCTCTGACCAACTAGACCTGACACTAGCCCCTGCATGGACCTGACTTTTCCCTCTAACAGCAACAGTTTGTCCCCCAGTCTGTTCCCTGGCCTGTTGCTGTTGTTGGTCCTCTTCCAGCTCTCTCTGCAGCCTCAGGGCTTCATCTCTTGCCTGGATGAAGGTGGTTTGAGGCTCTTGCCTCACTACCTGGCGCAGCTCCCTTTTCAACAAGGCGTTCCGGAGGCCACTGATGAAGTGGTCCCTCAACATGTCAGCGGTGAGGGCCCCAGTCGTCTTCATCTGGATGGTTCTCTCCATGCTGCGCAGAGCATGAGAGTAGTCCATGATGGACTCCTCCGGCTGCTGTACCCTGCTGAAAAGTATGGACAGTAGTGTGGTGACACGCCGTCCATCACCGAACACCCCCAGCAGAATGCCGGTCACCTTCTCTGGGGTGTTGGTGTCCTCCAGGTCCCGCAGCATCAGCTCCCTGCGTGCGGTTCCCTGCAGATGGCTGTAGATGAAGTATGCAGCCATCTCGTCTCTCATGGGGTATGCGGCCAGGACCCTCTCCGCCTCAGTGACGAAGTCCTCAGCCGACGTCTCGCCTGGCTCACCAGTGAACACTGGTAGTGTGGGTGCCGCACACCACTGCATGGGTGACTGCTGTGCTGTGGTAGTAGACATGGTCATCCTTGGGCTGGGTTGGGCTGTGCTGGGCTGCGTTGGGCTGTGTGCTGCTAAAGATAAGAGACACCTCACCTGCTGATCCTGTCGGCGACGCCAAGTTGTTAAAAGGGGGGTAGAGTAGTGGTGGGGGTAGGGGTTGAGTAGGGGTAGGTGTAGAAGGTGAAGAGGTAGAGTAGGATAACAGGCAGAGGATAGGTGCACAATCCACTCTCTCCTCGTACCACAGCAGGGTCTTTTAGAAAGATGAATTGAGGTGTTTATTTCTCTAACTTAACAGCACACAGCCCCCATGGTACTGTCTTGACCGTCCGGCTCTCCTGGCCTGCTTCAAGGAAGGAAAAGAAAGAAACCCCACTTGCCTATTCATTTTATCCTCTTCACAAGCTGGCACCGCATGCAAACTATCTTCTGACCCAGAACGCTTCCAATTGGCTGAAGTTAACAGACCAATCTGCCAAGTACACTACCAGGCCCTCTCACACTGGTTGTGGAGGAAACTAACCAATCTGGAACCAGCAGTGCTAGACTTTACACTTTTGATGCTTTCCCACGGAACCCACACTGACAAGGAGAAGGGGAGGGGGGGGGGGTGATGAAAAGAGGAAGGGAAGGAGGAAGAAAGATCGCCCAGCCCTGATTCTGTTCTAAACAGCTCATGATAAACACACCACACCATGTGGTGACCATTGAGGCAGATGCCATCCTGCCAGAGATCGACATGGGGGGGGTAAGGAGGGGGGGTGGGGGGGAGGGGGGGACGGGGTTGAGGGTGATGGGAGTGGAAGGGAAAAGGGCAGGGGAGTGTATAGGAAGAGAATGGTCAGAGGAGATACCATCTTTACTTAGTATTTCTTGATAACTTACTCCCTCTGTACTTGGCCAAGGGAAGGGGGGGAAAGGGAGAGAGGGTATGGGGAGGGGTGTTGGTGGGGATAGATGCCATGGAAGTGGGGTGGGGGGGAGAAGAGTAGGGAGGTAGGAAGGAGGGGTCCATCAGTGCACAGTGTGTCTGAGAAAATCCCATGCTTCCACCATAGGCGCCTGACACACTATAACATGTGTATGTATGGATGGATGGATGGATAGATGCATGCATGTATGCATGTATGTATGTATATATGCATGTATGTATTGTATGTACGTGAGTTGAGAACTGAGTGTGTTTCGTATGTGTGTGTGTGTGGATTGTAAAGCACTTTGTGCAATGAGGAAAGTGCCAATAAAAGTCCAGTTATTATTATCATCATTGATGATGTCATCAGTGACATAACTAAGGATGTACCTATTATATGCTAAGGTGCAGTCAAGGGGGTTTGATGAAATAATCCAACACAACGCTGTCTTATGATGCCCATGTTGACCCGGTCCACAGGCATCAGTTTCTCCAGCACCCACTCCAGTCGCTGTGGCACAGCCACAGGGGGGAGCACTCTGAGCGCCCAGCCGTCCCCGGCCAGCATGCAGGGCTCACCCATGAACACCTCCATGCTGGGCATGGTGGAGGAGAGCAGTGAGAGGTAGGAAGTGGGGGTGGGTTGGGGGTGTGGGGGGGGAGAAGGGTCGTGATCATCGTCATCATCATCATCAACACCATGGGTTGTGTGACCTTTGACAGGCGCAATAGCCAAGTGGTTAAAGCGTTGGACTTTCAGTCTACGAGTCCTGGGTTCGAATCTCGGTAACCGTGCCTGGTGGGTAAAGGGTGGAGATTTTTCTGATCTCCCAGGTCAACATATGTGCAGGCCTGCTTGTGCCTGAACCCCCTTTGTGTGTATACACAAACAGAAGATCAAATACACACGTTAAAGATCCTGTAATCCATGTCAGTGTTCGGTGGGTACGTATATAAATAAATCACTGCATCTTGTCACTGCGCCTTGCATCAGGTTGATGACAGTCAGCTATTGAGAAGAAGAGGAAGAAAGAATCATGAACATTGACCCCATGACTGCTGAGCGTTTGTGAAATGAGATCAGCGAGGCTTGAAATGTAACAAGTGCACTTTGTATACTTTTAAGTGTTGTACCTAGTTTTGCTGAACACAAAGTAAGGCAGTCTTTAGAGAAAGAAGTCCAGCTAGTGACTAACATCTTGATCTGAAAGTTCAGTCTCATCTCAGAGAGGTGACAGCCCTTCAGTGACAAGCATGCCTATCAGCAGCAAGCAGTCAAGGAGTTAATGCAGCGTATATGTCTTGTCTAAGTGTGCACAGAGCACTTCACAAAAGCACTTCATGTCTCTCTTTGTCAGACCACACACACACACACACACACAAACACACACACACACACACACACAAACACACACACACACACACACATATATATACACATACTCACACACACAGAGATAATTTCTCACTGTATGTGAACACCCTGTCAGCAGTAAAGTGGAAGTTCCCCAGTGAAAGTTGATATGTTTGTACCTGTATCTGGGTTCTGTTCCAGCATGGACCACAGCTTTCCAGGAGCACAGAACATGCTCAGCCCACGACCCCTCCCTCCCATCAAGCGTCCCATGCCGGGAGTGCAAGGGGCATACGGTCAGCCTGGGTATCCTTATGGGCAGCACTTGCACAGTCAGTATACTGCCACTGTATTTATGGGTAGTCTGGTTAATATGTGAATCCAGTAGATAATAGGGAGGGTTTCCAGGCCTGCTTTTGTGGTGGACCTTTCGTTGTTTGCAGAACGAGAAGTAGGTCATATGATGTCATGGGCAGCCCACCACCATTACTAGCTTTTGTGAGTTTGCACTTCCTTTGTCTGGACCACTTTTTGGCAGAGCTTATAAATGGGTCAGTTTGAATATGTAATGCCAAAGTAAACATAGAAGACTAAAGCATATAATGGGTATGATTATAAAGCCAAGTATGTCTTGTAAATTTGCAAAAATAGTCACCGAAATTGTTCAAAATCCTTTTGTCAGGACAGCAATTTCCATGAAATAAAAGCCTTTTGGTGACCTGGAAAAAAGAGGAAATGGAGATGAACATGCGCACAAGGTTCTCGCTAAAAATAACCAGGGAACCTCCATGAAAATCAGATGAAAGTGGGTCTGCAAACCCTCCCTAATTCTCCTTTCTTCTTCTTCTTCTTCTTCTTCATCTTCTTCTTCCTCCTCATGTTTGTCATTGCGTTCTCCTCCTCTTCCTCCTCCTCCTCCTCCTTCTTCCTCTTCTCCCTAAATTCTGTGAAGAATCATTGGTGTGCTGCAGATTCTTCCAGGTCTGTTGGTTGTGCCATAAGTTTCTGCAAATGGTTTTTCTGTCCATTCTGCAGATAATGAAAGTGCTTCAAACATGCTGCTGACAGTTAAGTTGTGAAAGTAGCTGCAACTGTGTTGGTCAGTGTTGAAAGATTGTGACAAGTTTTCCCTGGTGTACCAGTAAGAGATGCTGGTTGTTTGCTTTCTTCACTTTAGCTTCTTCTTTTTTTCTTCCAAACACAAGATAATGCAAAATGTGAATTTGTATTTGAACACATGCCTGTATGCACTCACACACACACACACACACACACACACACATGCCCCCCCCCCCCCCCCCTGCATCCCCCCCTCCCTCCACACACACACACTTGCACACATGCATGTAAGTACATACACAGATAAATCTTCACACACACACACACGCACACGCACACGTACACGCACGCACGCACGCGCACACACACACACACACACACACACACACACACACCTGCACACATGCATGTAAGTACATACACAGATAAATCTTCACACTCACACACACACACACACACACACACATAAAAGAAAAACCAGTTAACAACAACAAAAAAGGCCTCACACTGAGTGAATGTTGTGAGCATGCTCATGGCTTGTTACAGGTGAGATGATGGCAGGGTACACACCCTCCCAGCCTCGTCAGGCCTTCGTGGGGGCATCATCGTTTACTGGGGCCAACAGCTGTCGTATGGCCAACCACCTCTACACCTCTGACCCTCAGCTTCTGCAGGAACAGCTCATGACCACTGGGGCCCAGGGCTCCTACCCTCAGCAAGGTACATGCTTTAGGTCTTACTTTTTTTTGTTTTTTTGGTTTTGTTTTTGTTTTTTGTTGGTGCCCCTACAATTTGTGGAGTGTTTGGTTTCTGTATTTCTGTGATGATGAATAATGATGGTGGTGATGAAGATAACTGAAATGGGGGTTTCATTTAGATTTTGGGGTTGATGGAAATGGTGCTATCGGAGTCTATTTTTAGGTTTGGAGCGGCTTGACAAGGCTTTTCTCTCATGATATGTCCTGGTTTCAACACCTGAGCTGTTAGTCATGAAATCTGAGCATCTCTCAGAATGTATCCCGGTCTCAGCCAGGGTGAGAGATACAGACACCTGCTGTCAGGAAATTTGAGCAACACTCACAAAGACACATCCGTGAAGTGTTTGACTCTCAGTTGTGTGATTCAAGTCTTTCCCATTTCAGCTCATAGCACACTCAGCTCAGGCAAGGAGCTGGCTGTGAGCTGAAAACAGTCACTTCTGTTGGGGATCAGACCCACATCCTCAGAGTTGACAGTCCATGATGTTAACCACTTTGCCATGGTGGCTTGTAGATGTTTTTTTCCTTCACCTTATTTTGCTGTAAGCCTCATTGTTTGCTTTGTTTTTACATGACCAAAAGACAACTTTCTGGTGATAATAAGAATGTCTCACATGATATATTGTGTCTCACTTTGCCCCGTTTCATTACATCGTACTCTGTGTCTGACCTCAGGGTTTGACCCCAACATGGCCCCGCCCATGGAGACTATCCAGGGTTCGGCGCCAGAACAGCAGTACCTGCAGCTGACGGCAGTGAACCGCTGTAACAGCCGACTGTCTGCCGTCTATGCTGACGGCTCCACATGAGGGGGGAACACATCTGATGAAGCATGGATGATTCTTTCCATTGTGCCCAGCAGTGTCATTGTGTTTGGGCATCGCTGATGCCTGGAGATGGTGAGGAGACAGAGGTCCTGTGGCTTTGATCAATGACTAACAATATACATTTACTTTGAAGAGCTAAACTAAAGACCAGTGACTAAGGTCAGCTGTTAACAATGTATGATTTCTTTGGGACGCTAAACAGAAACCCAGTGACTTAGATCAACAGTTAATGATTTACGGTTACTTTGGGAAGTCAAACAGAAGACCAGTGACTTAGATCTATTCCTAACAATGTACTTTTACATAGGGAAGCTAAACAGAAAATGGTAACTCAGGTCATCAGCTGCTAACATTGTACGATTATTTTAGTAAGCTAAACAGAAGACCAGTGTCTTAGACCAGTGGCTAACAATGTACAATTACTTTGGGATACTGAACAGATGACCAGTGACGAAGATCAATGGCTTACAGTGTAGATAACTTTGGGAAGCTAAACAGATAACCAGTGACTTAGATCAATGGCGAGCAGTGTACAATATACAAATACTTTGAAGTACAAGAAGGGGAGGACAGCTTGAAGAAGAACAGTGTTTTGTTAGAAGAAAAGAAACGACGGAATTTGTTGTGGGTATCTGGTCTGTGAAAAACAGCTTATATATTGAAAAAGGGATTCCTTAACTTAGAGATTACAAGGAGAAACATTTACATGCACACATCACACACACACACATGTGCATGCACGCATCCAACCACATACATATGCAAGCACATACAAAGAAGCTCATACTTATTTTGTATGTGCAAGCAATTTGCCACAAGTATGAAAGACAGTTGAAAGCTGTGCAGATTTCAGAATGAGTGTTGAACCATCAGGTCAGACCACACACATCAAGTTTCAAGCAGACTTTGAAGGTTCATGAAAAGTCAGGTGAAAGCTGTGTTTGAACTTGTGAAAAGTAAAAGTTTGACATAGTCCTCCACCATTGAGAATCAACAGCAAAACAGCAGCGGGGATGTTTTTGGTGGGAAGTCACAGGTTTTCATTGTCCATTGTTTCTCTTCATCTCTGAGCACTGCCCCCGCACCCCCCCCCACCCCCACCCCCCCACCCTCCTTCACTTACATTCAGTGAAGTTCAGGGGGACTGCCACTGTGTCTTTGGTCATCTCCCACTGACTGGAAAAGCCGTGACATTGTTGTGTGTGGCTATGGGAAACAGAAGGTGGGGAAAAACAGTGTCCAGCTTCCTCCCCCCACCCTTCCCCTCCCCATGTCACCACCCACCCACCCCTTCCCCTTGCCAGTTTACTAGTAGATGTTTGTGATCTGGACTGTTTAGTAAAAGGATATAGAAATTCTGTGGAAGGTTTGTGAATTTAGAATTTTAAAAACATTTATAACATTGCACCTTGTAAGTGGAAATACGGACTGACTTGCAATATCTAGTGCCTAGCACTGTACACTTTGTTGATTTCTTATCTGTATCGTGTACACTCAAAATACTTTTTTTTTTTAACTTCCACCAGGTTAAAAAGAAATGCTTGTCAGTACACAATACAGTCTGTATTATCAAACACTGAACACACATGTTTTGTGTTTTGTATCAGAACACATTAAGTGTTATTCTGAGGACACAGTGACTTCTGGCCAGAGGAATTCCAATCAGCAGACCTGGAGTTACCTTTATACTGTGACTGTGATGTGTGTTGTACAATTCTTCAGTTTTTACGCATTTTCCATTCACTTTTCAAGGACGAGCCAAGTTGTTTACTGTGCCGTGATGAGTGGAAAACAAGGCAGAAACTGTCATTTTGGAATTCATTTTTTATTCTGTCTTGTTTACTTTGAAGTGTGTGTTGTGTGAGAAAACGTTGAACATGTGTGTGTACAGATCAAGATGCACTGTATAAACAGCCTGTATGTGAGTGATGATTTGTTATGTAAATGACATTTGACATGGCAGTGTGTGATTCCATAGAGAAGGGATTTTCTTCCTTTCTTCAGGATCTGTGTGGTTTTCAAACTGTTCATGAATCATTCTTCAGCAAGTACATTAATTACAGGATAAGTTAGTTCATGTATAGTCTGAATTCTGTTATGTTGTTTCTTTTCTTTTCTTTTTACAAAAATAAACTAGCTATTTTCTGTTGCTCTTCCAATAGTGCTACCTTTCATATGGAATGGAATCATGGTGATACAACAGTGAAAGTATACCCCATTCAGATGAGATGATATACCAAGGTCCCTTGTGCAGCATGCACTTAGCTCACACAAAAGAACCCACGGCAACAAAAGGGTTGCTCCTGGCAAAATTCTATAGAAAAATCCACTTCGATAGGAAAAACAAATAAAGCTGCACACAGGAAAAAATGCAAAAAAATGGGTGGCGCTGTAGTGTAACAACACACTCTCCCTGGGGAGAGCAACCCGAATTTCACACAGAGAAATCTGTTGTGATAAAAAAGAGAGAGAGAGAGAGAAATGCAATAATCAGGTTATGAAGTTTGTGTGACATTTACTTCAAAATATACTGAATAAAGAACACAAAAGTACAATATTCATACAGTGGCTTGCACTTATGCAGTCCTGCAGAATAAAAGGGAATTGACAGAGAATTCGACGGGCGCCATAGCCGAATGGTTAAAGCGTTAGACTTTCGATCTGAGGGTCCTGGGTTCGAATCACGGTGACGGCGCCTGGTGGGTAAAGGGTGGAGATTTTTACGATCTCCCAGGTCAACATATGTGCAGACCTGCCAGTGCCTGAACCCCCTTCGTGTGTATATGCAAGCATAAGAACAAATACGCATCCTGTAATTCATGTCAGCGTTCGGTGGGTTATGGAAACAAGAACATACCCAGCATGCACACCCCCGAAACCGGAGTATGGCTGCCTACATGGCGGGGTAAAAACAGTCATACATGTAAAAAGCCCACTCGCGTATATACGAGTGAACGTGGGAGTTGAAGCCCACGAACGCAGAAGAAGAAGAAGAAGAAGACAGAGAATTCCCCTTTGAAATAATCTGACGTTTTTTTTGGTTTTTTGGTCAACAAGATTGATACTGTTTCGTTAAATTTACTGGAAGGAAGCAAATAGTAATGTAAGAAAGGCAAATTTAAGTCTGACTTATTGAATCTATATATTCTTCTTAAAGATTTCTCCCATTTATTTCCCCTCCTCTTTCTTTTTCTGTATATATAAAAATGTTGAAAAGTTTATATGTGTTTACTTTGGCAGAAAACAAAACAAAAAATAAAGGTGAGTGGAGAATGGCTATTTTGGGGAGGGGCGTTGATCAGAAAGCTGGGATAAAATCAGCAATAGTCGTGCCATAGAGTGGGGGGAGGGTGCTTCCTCCACTGTGCAGATGTTATTCCTAATGCAGACTCACCCGTTTCTTTTAGAGTCCCATTCGTTTGTTGCATTGAAAGCAGTATTGAATGAAGCATTGCCATGGTTTGTCGATATACACCTTTGCTAGCTGTGATTTGTTGATGATTATTGTTGTTGTTGTTGTTGTTTTTAAGATGATGGGCATCTATGAGGGATGATTACATTTATGTATTCGTGTGCATGACTACAGACATTGTTTATAAGCAATGAAAATGTTCATGCTGTGTTGCAATGTGGTTGTTTTAAATGTGGTATGTACATCTATTGTTTATAAGCATTGGAAATATTCATACCACGTTGTTATGTGTTTGTTTTAAATGTGGCATGTACATTTATTGTTTATAAGCAATGAAAATGTTCATGCTGTGTTGCTATGTGGTTGTTTTAAATGTGGTATGTACATCTATTGTTTATAAGCATTGGAAATATTCATACCATGTTGTTATGTGTTTGTTTTAAATGTGGCATGTACATTTATTGTTTATAAGCATTGAAAATGTCCCTACTGTGTTGTGCTGTTGTTTTAAATGTGGTATGCACATTTACTGTTTAAAAGCATTGAGAATGTTCATACTATGTTGTTTTGTGGTTGTTTTTAATGTGGTATGTATGTTTATTGTTTATAAACATTGAAAAATATTCATACTGTGTTGTTATGTGGTTGTTTTAAATGTGGTTTTTAGATTTGATAATGTAAACAATAGTGTGTAGGAGTACTGAGGTTAAGGCTTTGTTTCACATGAATGAATGTGACTTGTGCTGTGTGGTTGATGTAGAGAGTATGAGTGTGATGTGTTTAACTGTGTATTGGGGCAAATGTGGATTTCACATGCAGCAGGTTTATGATATTTGGAGGTTCGTGATATCAAGCAGTTTTCACCCTCCACTGTCTCTGTCTGCCTGTCTCTCTCTTTCACATTAGCTTTCTCTCTCCCTCCCCCCACACCCCCCGCTCTCTCTCTCTGTCTCTCTCTCATAAATCATTCCAAAGACCAGATATTGCCATTAGGGGATAGGAGTTTCAGAAAGGAATTTTTTTCCTCCAAAAAAATTACGTTTAATTTTGATATCTACTTACTGTGACCCATCTAAGGGAGGTCACTTGCCGAAGCTACTTTTCCTTTCGTCCACTGTAGCGGAGCAGTTGCACAGGACAGGGAATCAGACCCTCACCAGACTGCTCTAATGGGTCAGGGTATAGTATGTGTAGTCAAACTACTGTTTCGGACCTGTGTGGTTAGTGACAGATACATACCCTGCTGTCCATGGGTATAAGGGAAAAAAGTCAGACCTGTGTTTTAAATAATTGAACTACAACTTTTGACAGCCAGACACACATAAAGGCGATTGATTTGTGACAAAAGGCAATCATGCGTTGATTGTGAATAGCTGGTGTACATTTGACAGACATCGAGACACCATGGGTAAAAAAAAAAAAATCAGTGAAGGAGAAAAGTTGAAAATGGAATGAAAGTTTGGAGAAGAAAATGAACCTTTAGAGACAGGAATGAAATGGAGACACAAAACTGTCCATTGTACGTTCAAATTTCTATTTACAATGAATACAAATGGACAGATTAAGAAATATAAATAATTTTACACATGATCGGTAATGTGCAGTGGTTTTTTTTGCCCATCACCAGTAATGAGCAAAGTGGTTTGCACATTATCGGTAATGGGCAAAAGTTTGCTTGATGATGAGCAAGCATACAACATTGTGCACTACTGGTAGTCAGCATACAGTGAGCAAGAGATGAAATATACACATAGTAATCATGGCAATTATGAATGACAAACATTATTTAGGTATACAGACATGTTTATTAATGAGTGAATCAATTTCTATATAAAACTAGACTTGCTCAACCAAGCAATCCACCATTCCGTCCACAGAAACTTTCCTATTTCTGTAGAGGAGTAATAATTAAAGCAACCTCTGTCTCTCTTACTTGTGCTGTGTAAATGCTCTTTACCTCAGTGGTCTATGTTACTTTGGGTAGTTTTCCTCCGTCCATAATTTTGATATATTACCAAAGAGAAAATGTTTGTAATTTTTAGAATTTTATTGGTGCACTGAATATTTACCTTCAGAATATTGAAAACATTTTTAAAAAAACTTTTTTTCAGCATCTTGTAAGCATTTATTTGCATTTTGTAAGCATTTTAAGGGGGAGGTGAAAAATGGTTTAAAGACAGGAGCTAAAACCTGTGTCGTTTACATTTGCAGTTTGATAGAAAAGAAAAGATAAAGTTTGTATAAGTAAGCCAGTATATATCACATTACTCAGGTGGGGAAATTTTTCTTTGTTTTTGTTTCCATGGTTTATTAGTTTGTGATCATGTGCCCATATAGAAATAAAAGCTTACTGCATTTAGTGCATACCATGCCATTACTTATATAATCATCTCCTTTTGCACTTTTACACAAATCTGCCATAGGTGTACTACATTCAGTGCATGTCATGCCATCATGTCTATACATATATTACAATTTTACAGAGCATTTGTCTGAGAGCTTATGTAAATGTGTGATGTGCTTGCAGAGAACTCACCTGAGAGAACTGACCTGCTAACTCTTATGGCCCAGTCCCCTCTCTGCATTTCTCTGTCATTTAGGGCATCAGATTTTTACCAGGACATGCTTTTCACACTTCATTGTTTTGGAAAAACAAAAGGAACACAAGTGTTGTATTTGTGTGTGTGTGTGTGTGTGTGTGTGTGTGTGTGTGTGTTGCACTGTGACACAGCATTCTACAGGACAGTTTGGAAAGGATTAGCTGCCTAAAAGTGACCATTAAAAGGCAGTCAGCCATTTTCAAATCACGTTGTTTCCAGTCTCTCAGTTTTATGATATATAGTAAGTCATCTTTAAATCTCAGTTTCATGTATGCGTGAGTACTTATACGCGTGTGAATCTGTGTGTGTGTGTTTTACGAATATATTTGTGTGTGTTTACATGCATATGTGTGTTGTTGTTGTATTTGTGTGTGTGTGTGTGTGTGTGTGTGTGAAGAAAGAGATGCCATTGAGCTTTTATTTGCTGCACTATTGTTTTCCATGCTTGTACAGTGCCCAACCCCCCAACAGAGTTGCCATTGACTTAAGTATTGTTTAGCATTCCCATTGCTTTGTTTTATGTGAACGTGCATTAAAGCAGGTATTACATGTATTCAGAGACTGGCTGGTTTATTTGTTGACACTTGTGGTGTTGTCCTGGACCTTTTGGGTGTTCATGATTGTAATGGCAGCTTTATCAACTAGTTTTTGTCGGTTGGTTTTTCTTTTTAACATACTGACATTGACATCCAAGCACAGACATGTGAGAATCAGTGTGAACACATGTACTTTTCCCAATGGATAAAAGTAGTCATATGAAAGTCAAGTACTACCATTCATATATGTATTTTCAATCTTGTTTATCTACTTACTCGCTTTCAAATGTACTTTATTAAGCTTTTGTTTCTTTGGGAGCATGCACTCTGTCTTTAATCTTAGTGTGTATGCACATGCAGAGATGGTTTGATTGTGTTTTGTATATGGTGTTTGTAGAATATTTAAGTAGGTCAAATACACACAGAGAGGGTACTGGGCAGTGCATTGGATCAAAGAGGGTATTGGGATATATGGTTATTGTGAATTCCCTTCAGTAACGTAATTACTGATCATGGAACAGCACACAATATTGGTTATTTTCACTGCGGTCAAGACACTTACCTTGAAATCAGTGCCACTTAGTGCAAAATACAACAACAAAAAACAAAAACCAAAAAAACCAGCACACTGGCCATATCTGCTCTGAAATATTGCATTGATATTTCTCCTGAAGCCAGAATGACAGTAAGATCTGTACTCGTTCTTATGATCCCTGTTGCATTCACATCATTCCTCCACATCGCCCCATTGATCTGATATGTGAATATTTGATCACACATGACATCAGATTGTGTCAAGAGGAAACTGTCCCGACTGCAAGCATCCTTAGGCTGGACATGTAACACACACACAGTGTTCTGACTTCAGTGGTGTGGGTAATCAATCAGTTGGTATATCAGGGACTACGGAGAGTCGTTAGCAAGGGGAATAAGGCTGGTTCCATTTATAGAAATCAACAGTGGGGATACTTGGTGTGAAGAAGTTATTTTTCAAGTATAATTTCAGTTACCAGTCTACTAACTCTATCAAAATTACTATTTTCAAATATCAGTCTGCTGCCCTATCAGAATTGAGACAACTAATTAGAAACTGGGATAGTGTATATGGCGTATCTTTGTGTGTATTCTAGTAAATTTAGAAGCAGACAGATCATTTGTTGTATTGTGTATGCTGTTCTATCCATACATCCTTCATTAAATTATATACTGTCATCAAAAACACATAAAGCTGACACCTAGTCCTGAAATTCTTGTAGTTTGAACAGTACATTCCGGTCTTTTTTGCAAACATATCAAGTGAAAAGAAATCAAATGTGTGTCTGATTCAATGGTTGTGTACACATTTTGATGAACACTTTGAGGAATGGTTCATGTAAATACAACAGTGTTGATCTTGTTCATATTTGTTACATGATTAATTGTTGTTGAGCTTGTGATAAAATTGTTGGGTCTTGTAATTCCTGTGACATGCTGGTTGTCATACTTGTGATAAAGCTATTGGTTTTGTATGGTTTTTTGTGTGACTTGAGTGTTGTTGAACTTGTGATAAAACTGTACATATATATATATTTGTGTGTGTATATATCAGATCTTTACAATACAACAGCAAGAAAAAATGAATACATACAGTTGTTACTGGATGCTCGTCCAAGTGACTGCACATAATTGTATTGATTCAACATTTGGCTGTCATAAGCTCTCAGATGAAATGGTTAGACAAGTGTTTGCATGTGAAAAATGTCCATTAATTTCAGTCTAGAGAGGGGTATTCACCTTTCATCTGAGGCTGCTTTCTGTGCAGCATGATTTCCAGATCAAAAGCAAATTAAATCTCGGTGGACTGCTTAATGCAACCTATCTATTCATTGTATTCCAGTAGCTGCTGTTTTGACTTGAGGAATATCCGTCCTGTGCTGATGTGTCCTTCAATATGTTATGTCCATGCCCTTCACTTGTAACGTGTTCCCTGTCTTTGCTTTCTTCCATTCTCTTGAGTTCCTTGGAATGAAGACCATTCCATGATGATTTGCTGCAGGATCTATGAAATGGATAAAGTGGAAAAGAATTAAGTGTATCCATTATCTGATGATTTGCTGCAGTATTTATCAGATGGATAAAGTGAAAAAGAATTAAGTGTATCCATAATCTGATGATCTGCTGCAGCATCTATCAAAAAGAAAGAAACATACCCATTACCTGATGATTTGCTGCAATATATATCAAACAGATCAAGTGGAAAAGTGCAGAATCTATCAAATGGATCAAGTGGAAAAGAATGAAATGTAGCCATTATCTTATAATTTGCTGTAAGATCTATCAAATGGATCAAGTGGAAAAGAATGAAGCGTAGCCATTATCTTATGATCTGCTGTAAGATCTATCAAATGGATCAAGTGGAAAAGATGACGACTTGTTGCAGTATCTATTAAAAAGGAAGAAACATATCCATTACCTGATGATTTGCTGCAGTATATATCAAACAGCTCAACAGTGGAAAAGAAAGAAGCATATCCATTACCTGATGATTTGCTGCAGTATATAGATCAACAGTGGAAAAGAAAGAAACATATCACAGTTTGTCATCATTATTGTTATCAGCCAGCTCCATTCAGAGAGAATGGCTGGAACACAGTGTGCAGAATAGTGTATCATTTCTTTGTTTCCATCTTGTACAGTCAGGAAATAGAGAATCCTATTTTTTCCTGATTTGTTCAAGTACTCTTCTCACTTTGTAAAGCTACGTATGCCCCCTTTTATTTAAAGCAGCTTTGTAATATCCCTTGGTTATCAACAGGTTAATATTGTGGAGTTGTTTTTTTTCCCCTTCTTGTTGTTAACTTTCTATCCTTTGGTTATCAACAAGTTAAAATTGTGGAGTATTTTTTTCCTTCTTGTATTTGTCTGTATTCTGTAAACAAGGAGTCTTTCCAGCTCTGAAGTGCCTGTGTTAGAAAGAACAGAAAAAAAAGACAGGGCAGCCCAGTGCAGAGTTGAGCAGTGAAAATTAACTGCAGAAAGAGAAGAGAGTGAACAAGACAGAACGAACAGTGTATACTTGTTTGGTATTGGCAACTGCAGAATGGGGCTGAAAATTATACAAGAAAAATGTATTACCCTTATGAATTTCGTCAGTCACATCCTTCATCATCATCATCTTAAAATTACTGGTATTTGTTTTAAACATTCATATTCCTACCCATTCCATTGCCTGTCTAATCCATTTCAGCTTGTTTCTTGTTTGATGAACTCCATTTTGGTCTTTGTATACCCACAGAGAAATAAATCATGACATGTGTAAACAACATTTGACCTTTGTTGTTGTTGTTTCTTAAGCATGTAAAGAAAAGAGAAAAGATTAACTCTCTCCATACGAACGGCGAAAGAGACGATGTTAACAGCGTTTCTCCCCAATTACCACCATCAAAATATTACAAGCGCAAGGCTCTTATACTGAAGACGTGAATGTTGACAAAGAATACCACAATTCTGACGACGGAAGCTAAAGGTTGGGTCATTTTGACACCCACTGGACATCTGAGGGGTCTGTGTAGAGGGGGAAGAGAGGACTGGCTGTACTGAGTGAGTTTAGCATTTTTTTTGTTTTAGAGTCCTTAGTTTGTTGTTGTTGTTTTTTTAATTCTTTTTTGTTTAGAGTCCTTAGTTATCTAGAGTGTATGTCAGAAAGGGGAATGCTGTTCTATCCTGTCTTTCAGTGTAATGGTACTCGAATCTGATCAGTGTTGTTAGCTCACATAGATAATAATTTCCACAATATCCATGGAATGCCCAAAGTGCTTGCTGAAACACATAAGCACACACATGCATATACACACACATAAAACACACTCACACAAACGTTCACAGAAATACCGGAAATTGATGTAATCCAAGCCAGACAGACACTGAAGTTTAAATACTTCTGTTTTACATATAAAAAAAAAGTCACAATCATTCCCAAGAAAAACAAAATATACATATACAGAACAGAAATCAGCTACAGCAAAACAACTCATTACTGGTCATGAAGAAAACACTTTTGTCAAAAACATTGTGTCCAACAAAATGATCCATCTTTCTCCACCGCCAGCTGCACACAAGAAAAATCACAAACCTAAAAATTATTCCTTTGAAGTAACATTAATATACACATAAAAATTTCATAATTACTTTTACACACACACACACACAACCAAAACAAGTGGACAGACAAGAAGCAAAAATATACAAAAATATCTGTCACTCATTTACCACCATGATATTTCAAAGAAGATCTCTCCCCCCTCGCACCCCCCACCACCACCTCCATCACCACCCCTCCACCATCAGCTTCTTTTTCATAAAAAATAAAATAAAACAAAAATCATGATGAGGCCTTAGGGTGTCAAAATAAGCACAAACTTCCCAAGTACCGTACAACATGGTGGAAAAAAAAAGTTCTGTAACAGTGGACAATTACAGTAGTAATTTCAGTGCCCAAATAGAATCAGGGCACATCATTCCAAGCCAAAAATTCAACCGGCTTTCAAACAAGTCAATAAAGGATGTAGAGTAACAAAGTGAGAAAATTCTGGAAAAAAAGAGAGAGAGAGAGAGAGAAAGAAAGAAAGAAAAAAAAAAAGGACAGCTGGTTTGGAAAACGGCTGTATGTAGCCAGCAATGTACAACCAGAGGACAGATTTTTCCCCGTTACAAGTAAAGGCTGTGGTTACCCCAGTCCCTGTGCCCAGCAGGAAAACACAGCACATTTTCCTAGGACCCTCCCCTGTATTATTCAACTTCAAAATATTTTTGTCTTCCAGTCCCACCTCCCACACCCCCTTCTAGTTCCTTAAATACATGTGTGTAAACATAAGGAAATTATACCTGAAGACATCAAGACTTGGAAATAAATGCTAAGCTTTGTCTTTCAGATTTCACTGTCCAACAGGAATGATTTCATTTTCCTTTTTCTAACTTGAGTATGGCAGTAATAATGACTGACCACCAAAGAAGGTTGACACTGACAGTCAATGTAAAAAGACAGCCAATTAACAGTCAAATGATGTATGATCAGACTGATAAATACTAGAAAAAAACATCTTCTCCTTTTGATATCCTAGGCAACTTTTGTCTTTCATAACACATGCATACAAAACAAGAAATTCTGTTGTATATCATGACACTGTCAGCCAGAAAAATAAACACAGAATCAGACTGGTGAGGTGAAGAAGGTAAAGGAGTGTACACAGAGCTTCCTTTGTACAGGAACGTTCCTGCCAACATCAACAGTCATATCAACATCAAGACAGTGTCACGTGCACATACTGGCATTTTGAGTGAAGTAACATCATCTAAGGTAAACCCATTCCCTACAAAGGTGTGGAAGCATTCTGACACAAATATGCTGAAACAATGTCGGAAAGGCCTCTGAGATTGCAAAAGCAATGCTGTGGTATTATGGCACAAGCATTTCATGGTTCATAAGAAGTCAATACTGAATGACCTGTAAAGGGAAAGGGAATGGAGAAATGCTGACAGCAGGTGTCATTGCATATGTATATCTACGTGCGTGCATACTCAGTGTGTGATACGCATACTGCATGTAAGTCTTTGCACGCATCGACTGTCTGCATGTTTTCACAAGTAGCTGATTCATTCATGTGCACTTCAGAAAGCCTCTAATGTACCAAACCAGAGTGAGTGAACAGCCAGCAAACCAAAGACAAAAGCTCTCCAGCACATTAGCTTGTGCCCTCTCACTCCCTGACAGAAGATTCATTTGCTGACTTCAATGTTTGTTGCTGAAGAGTGCAAAAACTTGCTTGAACCATTCACAGGTAAGAAAATAAAGTTAAGAAATCTCATTAATTTAAGAGGACAGACATCATCAATCAGATCATGTCATACATGTTTCACATTCAGTTCAGGGGCATTACATGTTCCATGGCTACAAACAAAACGTATATATACATATATTTACTTCTTCTTTTTTTTTAATCTGTGTGTGTGAAAGAACAGATACTGAAATAAAATTTATCTCAAATGTTCACAAACAACAACCAATAATTAATTTGTTCACAACAGCACAGTAACCCTTTGGTAAATCAAACAAAGGAAAGGAAGCCCAGCCTGTCTGTATGCCCAAAGCCAGTAGTTACTCAGGTTTCTGTCTCGATATTCTGTGAGGTTTTTCTGTCTTGATATTCTGCACGGTTCTGTCTGTCTTAATATTCTGCATGGTTATTTCTGTCTTGATATTCTGCACAGTTATTTCTGTCTTAATATTCTACATGGTTCTTGATATTCTGCACAGTCTTTCTGTCTTGATATTCTACAGGTTTCTGCCTTGAATATTCATGAAATGCTCTATGCTAGTGTTCACATCTTGCTCCCAGTGTGACAGGTTTATTTCAGAATGATGGTACTGGATGAGAGACAACAGAAGGTGGAAGACAACTGTGTAGGCCCAATGCCCCACATGGACACAGATGTTGGGATGGTGTAGAGGTATGAATAAACAATACATTTATAATCACTTAACTATATGTTGTACTTTTAATTTTGATAAATAAAGTGCTGATGAATAAACAATACATTTATAACCACTCACCTATATGTTGTACTTTAATTCTGATAAATACAGTGCTATAGGTTAATAATTGATTCCTTAGTGTTTGATATTAACATCGATGATCTGAATAGGGAGGGTTGCCTGTAATAGTTTGGAGAAATTAATTGATTTCTAAGTTCATCTAACACTGGGCAGCAAAATACAAAGTGAAATGTCATTCTCTTGCACCCATATACAAAGGTGTTTATCGTTATGTTGTCTACAGTGAAAATGATGCACAAACAGGTCAGAAATTCCAAATCTAAACATTGCCATAATGAATTCTAGATACTCATCCATGCTCAAAGATAAACAAACAGGAAGAGAGTGTTTCAAACTGGCTTGTCAACCACAGTGACGTTACAATGGTGGTGATGACAATGATGAGATGATGTATTCAGAAAAGCACATCTCTCAGGCCATGAAACTGGTAATGTCCCACCCAATCAGAGCTTCAAAAATGATGTCCACACTCACAAAATGATGTGTCCTCTAAAAACAAACCTATTCTGCTTTTATGAGGCTAAAAAGAAAGATGTCCACACTCACAAAAAGGTGTATCCTATTAAAAACAACGCTTTATTCTGCTTATATCCTTCCACATGGCTGGAATTTGAATACAAATCAGTAACCAACATGAGATTCATGGCAGATACATTTAATACTCAAGACTTCAAAGAACAGACCAGCACCCTGCAACAGTCTGGAATGATCACACCACTCTATTGGATGATGTGGGGGGTTGTGGTCGGAGGCAGATGAACACTCTCACACACACGTTTCAATCCAGCTTTCATTTCAAACAATATAACAGACTCTGCACACACAAAAATCAATAGATAGCGCTGACAGAAATGCAAGGAAAGAGACCTACATGAATGGACACTGCATTGACAGAAATGCCCGGAGAGACCTGCACTAATGAACACTGGTTTTCAGAAAGTGAGAGATAGGAAATTTTCTATCTAAAATTATGTTTAAATAACATACTTACCGTGACCCAACTAGTGAAGACTCCGGCAGGGGTCTGACATTCCTGTCCTGTGGAAACTACTATCCGCCTATGCAGAGAAAATGAAAGTAACTACGGCCGATAACCTCCCGGAAGTGGGTAACCTCCCCTTTGTCCCGCTGGCTAGCGCCCTCTTTTGACGGCAATATGAAAGATTCTCATTCTCTTTCCACCATTTTAACAGCATACCAACCAGTGCAGTGAACAAAGCAACAGACTGCTGCAGTGTTCTTCCTCATTCACCCCACAGTTCTGGACCTTGAATCAGCTGTGTTCTTTTTCATCCGTTGTACAATTCCTAACTTTGAATAGTAAATAATACACATTACTAGATTATACAATTATATACTATCTTAATATACCATTAGATATTGTCTTTCTGCTGGTTTTATGGGTATATCAGGAGCTTGGACAACATGTTTTGTTGTGTTTAAAGATTAATGGTTCAGTAGCCTTTCACAGCCATCAGGGTTTTGAATCAAAATCCACAAAGTCCAGGGTTCAGCATAGAAAGGCTGTGAGACTTAAACCTCTCCTGTCTGTTTTTAACCTTCCCCATCCAAAGTCAGATACCCATTCACACCTGGCTGGAGAAAAATCTGAGTAGAAGTGCCTTTCCCACGGTCACAACACCATGCTGGAACAGGGTCTCTAATCCTGATCACTATGACACTGGATCAGACATCTCTCTAACCCTGATCACTGGATCAGACATCTCTCTAACCCTGATCACTATAACACTGGATCAGACATCTCTCTAACCCTGATCACTATAACACTGGATCAGACATCTCTCTAACCCTGATCACTGGATCAGACATCTCTCTAACCCTGATCACTGGATCAGACATCTCTCTAACCCTGATCACTATAACACTGGATCAGACATCTCTATAACCCTGATCACTGGATCAGACATCTCTCTAACCCTGATCACTATAACACTGGATCAGACATCTCTCTAACCCTGATCACTATAACACTGGATCAGACATCTCTCTAACCCTGATCACTATAACACTGGATCAGACATCTCTCAAACCCTGATCACTATAACGCTGGATCAGACATCTCTCTAATCCTGATCACTGGATCAGACATCTCTCTAACCCTGATCACTGGATCAGACATCTCTCTAACCCTGATCACAATAACACTGGATCAGACATCTCTCTAACCCTGATCACAATAACACTGGATCAGACATCTCTCTAACCCTGATCACTGTAACACTGGATCAGACATCTCTCTAACCCTGATCACTATAACACTGGATCAGACATCTCTCTAACCCTGATCACAATAACACTGGATCAGACATCTCTCTAACCCTGATCACTATAACACTGGATCAGACATCTCTCTAACCCTGATCACTATAACACTGGATCAGACATCTCTCAAACCCTGATCACTATAACACTGGATCAGACATCTCTCTAATCCTGATCACTATAACACTGGATCAGACATCTCTCTAACCCTGATCACTATAACACTGGATCAGACATCTCTCTAACCCTGATCACTATAACACTGGATCAGACATCTCTCTAACCCTGATCACTGGATCAGACATCTCTCTAACCCTGATCACTATAACACTGGATCAGACATCTCTCTAACCCTGATCACTATAACACTGGATCAGACATCTCTATAACCCTGATCACTATAACACTGGATCAGACATCTCTCTAACCCTGATCACTGTAACACTGGATCAGACATCTCTCTAACCCTGATCACTATAACACTGGATCAGACGTCTAAAACCTTACTGACAGTCATGGTGCCTCCATGTTACTGTTGTGGCAGTTTCACTATTCAGCACCAAATTAACATTTGCACTCTTTGAACAAACAAATCATTTCATTATTAAAACTCTTTTTTTGTAAAATCTATCACATGAAAATTAAAGCTGATTATATACATAAATAAACATAAAGAAGTGATGGGTACACACAAAGCAAACTGATTATTTGAACATAAAAGTTCGGTGGGCAAAGACAAATCAAACAGGTCACATCTATATATAAAAGCAAAAAAACAACACAAAAAAACAACAACAAAAAACAAAACAAAAAAACAACAAACAATTGATACACAAATTGAGTTCCAGCCTCTTGATATGCACTGTGTAAAAAAATAATGACTTTTAATCATGCACAAAACATTCTCCTGATTCTACATACTTTCTTAAACATTGAGGTTTTTCTGAGTTTTAAAACTGCTAAGTTCTGGACACTACTTACACATGAACCTTTTCTGAAGCGAAACAATGTCTGCCACTAAAAGTCAGTGAATGATGCTGGCACCAGTGAGATAACAATGGAACACTAAGCAGCTAAATGCCAGTGGACAGCGGACCAATAACAAGACATCTTAGAACGGAGTTGCTAAGTAATCATAGCCAAGAGAAGCAAACATCCTGGTTTGTATCATTTTGATAGGGTACGGTATATGACACCAAATGCCAGTTTAGTGTTCACAGAAGAACCCACAGCTTGTTCTGAGCTTGTGGGCTACAACTCCTGCGTTCACAAGTAAGTGTGACTATTGTAACTCTGCCATTTAGGCACCCATACTCCATTTTGGGGTGAGTGCATGCTGGTTAACTTCTTGTTTCTAAAACCCAATGAATGCTGACATGGATAACAGGATCTTTAATGTACATATTTGATCGTCCACTTGTGTATACACATAAAGGGGGCTCTGGCATTGGGCACGTCTGCACCTGGAAGGTTGGAAAAATCTCCCCTGACCCATCAGGTGTGCTGAAACCGGGGACTGAATTCTGGAAACTCAGGTGAGAATCCAGCGTTCTAACAACTTGGCCGCTGCACTGATCAGAACCCACAGCAGCAAAAGGACTATCCCTCGCAAAATTATGTGGAAAAATCCACACTGACAGTAAAACAAACACACTTGCAGACAGAAAAAAGAAAGGAAATAAAAAAAAGGGTTGGTGTTGCACTGTGGCGACACACTCTCCTGGGAAAGAGCAGCCCAATTTTCAAAGAAATGTTGTGACAAAAAAAATAATAGTAAAATACATAACAAAGACAAGACACCTATGACCCATGAATATTATTTTATCTAAACAGAATCCATCAAAAACCATACACACACCATTTGTGATAATCAACAGTCGATCTAGCCTTCACATTCATCATGGCAATATTCAGAACATGATATCCAAGGACTCTTTCACCTTTGCTCCTCTTTTTTTTCTTTTTTTTTTCTCGCAACAAGTCTGCTTCAAGTCTTTGTCTTCTGACCTATGCTCCGTGTCAAAGTTTTCACTGTCATGCACAAACCGTAAATATGATAACAACCGTATCAAGATTTGATTACCAGTTCAAATCCACACAAAACAACTAGTTGTACTGGTTATATAAAAAAAAAAAATAAAAAAAAAGGAGAAACAACAAACAAAAAACCCAACTAACAGGAAAATTACCAGCATGTTTGTTAATTGAATTCAGTCACTCTTTTTTATGTACCTCATGTTTATGAAACGCATGTAGTAAGAATCAGAACCACAACCATTTCTGACCCTTCAATGGACAGACTTTTTTTTTGGAGAGGTGAGGGGGGAGGGGGGAGGGGGGGGGGGGGGCATCTGGGGGGGGGGGGGCACCTGGGGGGAGGTTGGGGGGTGTCACTTCTTTTTGTTGTCCATGTTATCCTCACAAGATACTGTAATGCCATTAGACGCAAGCAGTTTTATACCACTATCATTCCTTCCCATGGACCGTTTCCAGTCTACAACAGTTTTCTGACATTTCTGGTGAATGGGAAATGCAGTTTCAAAACATATCCTTTGAAGACAAAAGAGGGCTTACAACAGTCTAAGACTAATCCAGACATAACTAATTTCTGTTTCAGTGTGATCTACTTAGCCCTTCATAATTCTGCTTGCAATGAAAACGTGCATAGTGTGTATGTCAACATACATGTCAGTGAATGTGTGCATCTGTACACATACACAGCTGGCGTCCGATGTGAGCATGTGCATTAAGTTGTAAGCGATACTCTAGAACAACTAATGAACAGTGAATATGTGCATTTGTTTAAAGTAATACACAAGTATCATTAATAGAAAATGTGTTTCAAGTGACACACTAGTATAGCAGACAACAAACACTGCTCCCTCAATACACAGTTATGAGATTCACATATGTTCCTTGCACTTTTATTACAAAATTCTTTTCTCTCTCTCTTTCTTTGTTATTCTTTTTTTATTTATTATTTTTTTCACCTGAAGCACTCTGCTGGCTAAGATACACATGTAAACTCAAAGAAATTATGATGTAAAAACTATGGATAAACATTTATGAATTAAGTATTAAAACTTGATAAATCAATTTCAATATGTTTATTTATAACAGAACATATAATACTTCATACGGTTAAAATAGACTTCAAAGAAAAAAGCCTGATTCTGATAGGAGAGATCTGAAAGTGAAAAAAAAAAGAAAAAAAAAAAAAAAGGCATGCATTTGACCAAACCAAAAGGAAGTCAGTTTAAAATTAAGACACATTTCGTTGTAAATCAATGCAGCAACGAAACTGAATTGCAACAAGCAGCATAAGTTTTTTGGGGTTTTTTTTTTGGTTTTGTTCTGAATGATTTTTGCTAAAATACCAACTACTATATTACTTCCATTTCTCCGAATCATGTTACTGATCACAGCCTTTTTATCATTTATGTCATGTCAGTAGACCCAACAGAGTCCTGGTAAATACAAATAATATGAATGCTAATAATCCGCCTCCAATATTTGGCAAAAATCATTTGCTGCGAATATTACTTGTAAAATATTCTATTATCACAGATTTCTGTATAGTGTTGTGTAAGGAACTCTCAGTAGGCATAATTATTAACATGTTTAGTTAATTCTTTTCCCAAAACAGTATTTGTTCGTACTTTTCCACCAACACCCGTGCTGTGCTCTCATTTTCATTGATCAAACAGGGTTGTTTTTGTTGTTGTTGTTTTTTTTCTTTATCTTTAAACCATGTACAGAAATTTAAGAAAGGAACATGGAGCTTTGTACACGCAATATTCTAATACATTTTAAGTGTGTGTTTTTTTTTCTAAACCTTTCTTTTTCCTTCAAATTCTTTTTTTATGACCAGAATGTGAAGTTCTGCTTTATTGTTTAGCAAGTATTCAAGAAGCAAAAAAACAACAACACAAACATTAAAAAAAAGAAAAAAAGAAAAAAGAAACAAAAAAAAAAACAAAAAAGAGGAAAGTATTCTGGTGATGTAGACTATGCAAGGTTCTTTTCAATCTGAAGTTGTCCTGTTGTTGATGACTGAGAGCTCTATATTTGCTGTTATTGTTTTGTTCAGCCCACAGAAGAATGTAGGTTTGAAACATTGCCTGGTTTTTGTTTTTGTTTTTCTTTTTTTCTTTTCTTTTTTAGCCTTTTTTCCATTCCTTCTCTTCAAAAGTGAGTGCCACTGTTTTTGTTTGTTTGTTTGTTTTGTTTGCAGGTGGGGTTGTGGTTGAGAAAGGGTTGAACAAAAACATATATAAAACTGTTCACATTTTGAGAGATTCCTGCTCATCCTTGTGACATTACCACTTGCAAAGCTCTGGGGCAATAGCTTCTAGATTTTTATCAGTTGTAAACCAGTCATGAAGTTACATATTAACAAAAGTACTAATAACAATATCAAATGTATTTATACAGGGCTTAGATCGTGTACAGAGACAAATCAAAGTGCTGACCTGGACAATGTGGAAACTGTATGACAATATCATTTTTCATGAAAGCAGGCAGCAAGAGGCGATGAGCAATGACCATCAAAACGCTCAGAACAGGACTTTTTGAAACTGTAAGAACTGCACGTTTTGGAGCATTACAGTTGAGTAACAAATGTTGGAGAAACATACCCACACACACCAACACAACAGAAATATAGCTTTTACACACACACACACACACACACACACACACCCCTACACACACACACACACTTGCACACACACACACACACACTGGATATATATATATATATACAACCCCAGATCATTATGCATGTCTAAGAAACATGTGAAAAATATTTTATTAATAATACATTGTAGCTTGAAGCCTACAACAACCAAAGAGACCATAGCAGAACAAAATAGCCCTGCTATTACATGAAAACCAATGGAAGGCTTCTTCTACTAATCCAGAACCAGATTCAGATTCATGCACAACCAATGAAACAATACCAAAGAGATATATTCTTGTGTAAAGGTGACAAGAAAACATTATAAATAAATAAATGAATGATAAAATCTTGATGGACAGAATAATAAGACACACAACGCTCTGGAGATTTAATTTACAATGCGTATTCCCAGAAAAGTGGTTTGAATATAAACAAGACACGACAAAAGTGGGATAAAACCAAACAGGTTTTTTTTGTATTATGACACAGGACTAGCACATAAACAATGTAAGGAGGCAGCACATGAAAAACAAAGACAAAGAGAAGGCAGGGGGAGGTAAGAGAGAGAGAGAGTGTGTGTGTGTGTGTGAATGTGCATGTGAGTGCTTTTGTGTGTGTGTGTGTGTGTGTGTGTGTGTGTGTGTGTGTGTGTGTGCCTGTGCGTGTGAGTGAGTGAGTGAGTGAGTGTGAGACACTGAGTGCATACTCAAATATAACAGGAAAAAATGAAAACAACAAAAGAAGGAAACCAACCAACCAAACAAACAACAACAATCAGATGGAAAAGCCAAGAGAAATCAAGCAATTTCTGCCATTAAAATACATACCATTTTCACCAACAAAATGTTCTCATGCTTTGTACAAGAACTGTAGTCATAAACCTGATGAAAATGCGCCTCACAAGGCAAAAACATTTGTTCCAACGATTCAAAATACTGACTTCAAATGGAAAGAGAACAGGAAAGGGAATTGTTCACAGACAGAACAGACAGGAGGTGAGACAGGCAGCTGTAGGAGGGAAACTGATATGCATATATAGTAAGGACCCCTGACATCTTATGGTGCGGAAATGTTAAAACTGGTATTGTTGTTTCACAAAAAAACTTGTCACACACATACATACAAACACCAGATGTGTTTGCCACAACTTTTGGACGAGTGCCTTGAAATTAAAACTACACACATGCTTCATGTGAGGGTGCGGATCATTATCAGATGGAATTAAAACTTTAACAAGAGTGTGCTGATAATCTTGAGAAAAAGCAGGTCGAATACGGTCTGATGACTGAACCTATGGAATCTGCCCACTTAATCAAGAACGAAAAAAAAAAAAAAAAAAAATCAACAGTCATTATGCATGAAAGACTTTGGTATTTTAATCATATGCTTAAAGTTCCATACTGGACAACCACATTTTCAATAATCTTCATTTATTCTGTGGGGCATGTTAGAAAGATCTCCAATGCCCTGTGACAATCTCTGCTACACATGCATTCTGCATTTGTATGCTTAAAGTTCCATTCTGGACAACCACATTTTCAATAATCTTCATTTTTTTCTGTGGGCCAATGTAAAAAGACCTCCAACACCCCATGACAGTTTCTGCTGTACATGCATTCTGTACAGTGATGTTTAAAGGTTTTCTGATTCTCATGCAAAATCTGAAAATGCTCCCCCCCCCCCATCACCACCACCACCCCTTTTGTTTTTTATTGCTCTCTCTTTCTCTGTGAAAATCCTCAATTTATCAGTATGCATCTGAAGATGTCCATAGCTCTAAAAAAAAAAGAAAAAGAAAAAAAAAAGAAAAAAAAAGTCAGTATTTTCAATGGATGTTGAAGAAAAATCATAGCAGACAGATCTGTCAACATCACCACTGTTCTTCAAAGGAATGAAATAACTCATTGGGAAATAAAACAAAGAAAAGAATTAGTTAAGAGGTTACATTCATGTACAACACAATTAGTAGACAGACCACTACTTTCTGCATTCAGATGATTACTTCCTGTTTCAAGTGAATCGCTTTCCACATTCAGACAATTACTTTCTGTTTCGAGACAATTACTTTCCACATTCAATCAATCGCTTTCTGCATTTGGACAATTTCTTTTTGTTTTAAAACAATAATTTTCTGATTTCAGACAATAACTTTCTGTTTTAAGACAATTACTTTCCACATTCAAACAATCACTTTCTGCGTTCAGACAATTACTCTGTCATTTTAAAACAATTACTTTCAGAATTCAGACAATTACTTTCTGGTACAAGACAATTATTTTGTTTTAAACCAACCATTTTCTTTTAAGACAATTTATTTCTGCATTCCAACAATCATTTTCTGCAATCAGACCATCACTTTTAGGTGTAGTGTGAGACAACTACTTTCTGCATGCAGACAATTGCTTGCAGACAATTACTTTCCAAAAACACCTCAAACAAATCATACACAGATCAAAGCACCAGCCAGGGACATGAAGGGATCCCTTCATGATATAGAACCAACAAGATCCATGACACAGCGAATATAGACAGCCAGACAGGGCAGTGGCCCAAACACCACGTGAAGAAACCCGACTAACATCCCCCACCTTGTCTGACAGTGAAAAAGACCGAAGAACAAACGAAGATAGTGTACACGCTAAGTTTCTTCCACAGTTCTGCTTCACCAGCCACTGGAGAACTTTCAATTTCCCTCAACCCACCATTTACGACACCAATCTAAACTGACAACATGAGAATACCTGTCGTCATCACCTGATATCAATCATATTACGTACGGCTGCTACCACGGAAGAGAAAAACCAGGGAATGATTGAAAGAAGACACAGACTGAGAATTACACAGTTTTGTTCACTGTTAAAGACTGCAATTGAAAAAAAAAAAAAAAAAAAATCATGATAAATAATGAGACAGGAAAACAGACAATACAAACAACTTGTTAAAAGTAATGTTCTTAAAAAATAAATAAATAAAACAAGAAATTCAAAAAGAAACCATAAAAACAAGAAAAAAAAAAAGAGATAAGAGAGAGAGCATCAGACTAAACTAAAATATATCAATAACATAAAAATATTAACTCAACAAAAGCAAAAAAAAACACAAAAAAAAAACCCAAAACACTCAAATTCATCAGTATGCACATATGTCGTGTATTATTTACACTTATCACAAACATCTGCACAACAACCATGTCAAGTCTTCGATGCAATGCGTTTTGAGGCAAGACAACGTGAGCTAATGGAATGAGAAATGTGGGCTGGGGCAGTGCCGTACAGTCCTGCACTGATGTATCATGTCCATCGTGTATCTCTCTTTAAGACGGCACCAGCACACACCCCTCTGACCCCCCAACAACCAAAACACAGCAAGACCGTCGTAACACACACAACTGACAGACCTGGAGGAATCTGGTGAGCTTTCTTCTGTGTTGCGGCGCCCAAATGACTCTTCACAGAGTTGAGTTGAGGGCAAAGAAGTGAAGAAGACTGTCATGATGATGATTATGTCAACATATCAAACAGAATCAATGGACAGACATTACTGAAATTACTCTTCTTTTTTTTTTTTTAACTTTTTTTTTTCTATAGTGATTATGTCCAATATCATTGTCAACTCAAAACATAACTATCCACAAAGATCTTAAAAAAAAATAATAAAAAAATAACTTACCCCCCCCCCCCCTCCCCAAAACTTCCAGCTGCTGTTGCTAATTCAGTACAGAAGCAAGGCAAACAGTGTACTAATTATGGATATATCTATTTAGCAAAGCCAAAGTGGTGTTATTTATTGATACATGTATCTATTAAGCAAAGCTAAAGTGGTGTGTTATTTATTGATAAAAGTTCTTGCCAAGACTTTTGCACAAAAAAAGAGAGAAAAAAAGAAAAAAAAGAAAAAAAAAAAGAAGAGTTCCTATGTCATAAAATTTATTTCATCTTTTGTGAGATACCTATGTAAACAGTTTACTCATGTGTGAATTCTATCCATAAGAATTGGAGTGCAGAATAATGTATGAAAAAAGGCCTTTTCTGTGAAGATGAAGCCTAAATGACTGTGGACAGAACAGGATCCATGGACAAGATACCACAGATTCTTTCTACAATGTGTGGGACAGGAAAAACAATATGTTTTTAACAGATGAAATAATCAAATTAGAAAACAACTTTGTACTCCAAAAGCTACACAGAAAAAAGCCATTGTTTTAACATGAACCATTCCCAACATCCATTTACAAAGGGTAGAGAAAAAATGTCTGTTCCGAAATGGAAAACAAGCATCATAGTAAACCTAACAGCTCTAACAAGCCTTCCATAGATCGGTTTAGAACAAGACACACAAAATAAAGAACTTTCAAAAAGCATGCTAAAAGAAAGTCAATGATTCTAGCTTTTATGTACAAAGAACATCTTATAGTTATACCTCTTTTTCTTTTTTTTTTTTTGCCGACACAAGGATAAAAACTTGAATACACATGGAATACTCTATTTTTCTTCTTTTTTTTTTGGGGGGGGGGGGGGGGGGGAGTTGGTGGGGGGGGGGGGAGGAAGGTGGGACATGAGGTTTTGGGATATGGCGCAGTGATAACATTCCGACAATTATGATCATAATATTATACATCCTCCACCTGCTAATGCCAACTTCTTTCCAGCAGATGGTTTTCAAACAAATTAAAGCAAAACAACAACAAAATGTTTTGTCATTTGCCAGATTTCCAGCTTCCAGCATTCCATGATATGTAAACACACTTAAAAAAACAACAACAAAAAACAAAAAAAACAACAACACCACAACAAAGAAAACAAAACAAAACAACATACTACATACACCAAAAACATAACAATTATATCCCTGTGAAAGTTGCTGAAACTGATTCAGCAGATTGATTTTTGGACCTCCGTTAAACTCTGTCTCAAGAAAGTGTGATAAAAGAAAACAAAAGACATAAAAAAAGAGAAAGGAAAAGGCTTTTTAACAGCAAAAAAGAAAAAAGAAAAAAAAAGAGAGATAATATCATTTTTTTGTGTGTGAAGAAAACATAAGACATTTAAATAAACTGGAAAATAGGTGAACAAAAGATCAGACCTGTCTTTTAGAGAAATAAGAAAACTGAACACAACAGAGAGAAAAAACAAACAAACACCCAACATCACCCACTATACCATACATAAATGCACAGAGTACAATAAAACCTAACCACCCCAACACGCCCTCCCCCCACCCCCTCCTTTTCTCTGCATGAAAAATACCACCACAGGACACATTCAGTGACAGAAAAAAACAAAAACAACAAAACATTATGAAAACCCTACCACCCAAGACGACAGCATGAATGCACAGACTACGCTAAAAACCAAAGCACCCCCACCACGACCCCTTCACTGTATTATACAATACACGTCTTGAGTCTGCATCGAAACGCACCGCTACAGTCACCATCGCCAAAAGAAGCCACCCCATCCACCACACCTCTCGTCTCAATACTGCTGGTACTGTGCTTGCTGCTGCTGGTACTGCTGGGGGTGTGGCTGTTGCTGGTACTGTTGGAACTGGAGCTGGCTGGAGCCCGGCGGTTTCTGAAGCTGGGGCATGCCCTTGCGGTAGACCAGCATCTTCAGCACTGGCTTCTTGCGGATGTTCTCCACCGCCTGCTTGTGGGTCACCACGGTGAAGTCCTTCCCGTTCAGCTGTGTGGCACACACCGACTCATGTCATCATTCATTGCTCAGGTTAGGCGGAGTGGTGGCCTAGTGGCAAGGCTAGGAAGCAAGAGAAACTTCTGAGTGCACAGGTTCGAATCCCACACTTTGCCAGTATTTTCTCCCCTTCCACTAGACCTTAAATGGTGGTTTGGACGCTAGTCGTTCGGATGAGACCATAAACTGTGGATCCGTGTGCAGCATGCACTTGGAGCACATTCTGAACAATGCACAGCAACAAAAGGGTTGTCTCTGGCAAAATTCTTCAGAAAAATCCACTTTGATGGAAAATAAATACACCTGTAGGTAGAAAAGAAAAATAGAAAAAAAAAGAAGAAAAAAGGTAGCGCTCTCACTATAGGAACGCTCTCTCACTCAGGAGAGCAGCATGATTTTCACTCAGAGAAATCTGTTGTGACTGAAGAATATTACAATACACTAGAAATACAATACAATAGGTCCCATAGCAGTGATACAGCCATCAAGGCAGTAAAATAATATTCACTGTGTCAAGAGCTCAGCACGGGATGGTGGGGCCCAATCTTCGCCTTCCACCATTTTAGTATTCCCCAGCCGAAGTCAGGTAAACATTCACACCTGGGTGGAGTGAGGAAAGTCAGAGTAAAGAGCCTTTCCAAAGGACACAACACCATGCTGAAAGGAGGGCATCGAACCCTGATCGCTGGTGAACACAGAATCAAAAGTCCAGTGGCTAACATAATCTGTCACAGCCCTGTCATCCAACTGTTAATAGAAGAAGAAGAAAAAATGTATATATACATTATAGGAAATTTTCTTCCTAAAATCACGTTAAAGTAATATACTTACCGTGACCCACTAGTGCAGACTCTGGCAGGGATCTGATTCCGGTCCTGTGCAAATTACTACCCGCCTATGTGGAGAAAACGAAAGTAGTTACGGCCGATAACCTCCCGAAGTAGGTTACCTCCCCTTTGCACCCCTGACTAGCACCCTCTTTTGTATCTTTCACAACTCACTAAGGATTAATAATTCAGCCCTTGACCGCTGAGCCATGGTGAAAGAAGATCAGTCTGGCGTGAGTCTGAATGGCAGTTACTATCTGTGTACTTATCAATGGTGTCAGCCTGTAACTGATTTTCCTCAACAAAAAAACCCAAGAAGAACAAGTCCAGATACACAGTGATGAGTGACATCCTGACTGTCTTATCTCAGTGAGGTGACAGCCCTATTCACTGACAAGCAAACTCCTCCGTCGGCAGCAGTCAACTGGGTTCATGGTAACACAGTGCTTGTATCATCTGCTCAATACTGATATTTCGTAGACAGAAAATCCTGGTTCACAATATCTTTAAACATGTTCCAATCTATGATAATCATGTGTGGTACATGACTGCAGTTGAAGGAAAACCTCATCAGAACATACTTCACATGACTGGCAAACAGGAAACTACCCTGCACTAGTTGGGTCACGGTTAAGTATGTGTAATTAAAATGGCATCTAAGCTGCAAAAAGATACAAAAAAATGATTGAAAATGTGTAAATTGACTTAGCTCCCTTGACCTAGTCTGCTGGAGCATGTGTGATGCAAGCTTAGGATTTCCTTCTATTTTATTTCTCTCCCCCTGCCCCTTCCCATTCCCTCTCAATTAGATGTTGATGATGATATGGATATTTAAACAGCACCTATCTTCTGTAAGAGACCAAACTGTAAGAGCTTTACAAACACAGTCATCTGCACATCAGGCTGCATGCCTACCTGGGTAAAGCCGACAGACAGCTGCATGCCTACCTGGGTAAAGCCGACAGACAGCTGCATGCCTACCTGGGTAAAGCCGACAGACAGCTGCATGCCTACCTGGGTAAAGCCAACAGACAGCTGCATGCCTACCTGGGTAAAGCCGACAGACAGCTGCATGCCTACCTGGGTAAAGCCAACAGACAGCTGCATGCCTACCTGGGTAAAGCCGACAGACAGCTGCATGCCTACCTGGGTAAAGCCGACAGACAACTGCATGCCTACCTGGGTAAAGCCAACAGACAGCTGCATGCCTACCTGGGTAAAGCCGACAGACAGCTGCATGCCTACCTGGGTAAAGCCGACAGACAGCTGCATGCCTACCTGGGTAAAGCCGACAGACAGCTGCCACTGGGTGCTATCATTCATGTCCTGTGTCATTCAGTCAGGTTTCAGTCACACACACAGACATGTAACATTTTACGCATATGACCATTTTGCTTATTTACCTTGCCATGTAGGCAGCCATACTCCGTTGTCCGGGATGTGCATACTGGGTATCTTCTGGTTTCCATAACACACCGAACACAAACATGGGTGTACAAGATCTTTAACATGCGTATTTGATCTTCCTTGTGAGTGTGTATACACACAAAGGGGGTTCAGGCACTTGCAGGTCTGCATATATGACGACCTGGGAGATAGAAAAATCTCCACCTTAACCCATGTTGAGGTGTGACAGGGATCAAACTCAAGACACTCAGGCAGTCTAGCGCTCTAACCATTTGACAACTGTACCTGCAGCAGGGTAAAATAAAGAGAGTTGCGGTAAAAAGTCAATTGGAAAACTTTAATCACAAAAAGTGTGTGTGTGTGTGTGTGTGTGTGTGTGTGTGTGTGCGTTTGTGTGTGTGTGTGTGTGTGTGTGTGTGTGTGTGTGTGTGTGTGTGTGTGTGTGCCTCATGTTACTGACCAAAACCACTGGCTGGAGATCTCTGTTGCTGTAAACTAAAGAGATGAGAAACACTCACCTGTAGAATTTTGTCATGAAGCTGTAAGCCACATCGTGCTGCAGGACTGTTCTCATAGATGAATGTCACGTATATGCCCTGCACACAACAGAAGTCCCACATTTAAAAAAACATAAACATTTACAATGGGAGGTTTACTCACTCAGTCACTACCAGACACAGTTTCTGAGGCGGTGATTGACCTTTTTCGTTGACTTTACCCACCCTTGTCATTGTTGGGACAGTGATTTACCTACATGTCTGCTCGAGTTACGATTTGTTTTTATAAACTTATAGCCTGTTTTAATTTCTTCTTCAGGTATAATCTGGCAATAAGCATGCTATTTCTAGCTGTATTTTGTTTCTTTTCTTTATGTATGTTATTATGCAGAGGTGGAAACAGACTTTTTTGTTGCACAAAAATTATAATCTTGACTTCACATGCCTGAACAGTTATCCACAAATAACCTAACTGGGTAAAAAAAAAAAAAAAAAAAAAAAAAGCCCATAAGCAGAAAGTACACTCATTTTCCTTCACAAAAACGTTTACTTTCTTTCTGTATCACCCATAACTTTTGCGCAAGAATTTTTTGTGATTTATTACCCCCGAATCCTCAAAATTCCCTGGCAAGGGGAGAGCACTTTTTTTATTTTTACAAAATTCTCTGGCACTGAACTGGTTAATTAATGATTATTCATGGGGTGGGAAATCTCACTTTATCTGGGTAACCCTGAGGACTCTGAGAAGGATCCTGGTCGATGCCCCCTCCAATGCGGAAGCCACAGCGGTACCTCTGTTTGCCATCAGGTTCATACAGTGGGTTTCCTTGCTGGTCAGTGTCTGGCTCTTTCTCCAGCAGGATTGGAATCTGTAGAAATGCACAGAGATGAAACAAATATTCAACTTTGAAACCTCAGTAGTTATGCATATGCTTTAATATCCTTTTACTTGAAATCTGCACAGAACAATGAGCAGCCTTTCATGTAACCCATACAATTTATTAATTCATGACATAAATTTTGTAAAACAACAAAACCTAAATGAGGTCAAGAACATTCAACTGTAAAACAGTCACTTTGGTTCTTTTAAAGTACACAACTTCAAACCTATGCTGCTGTGTGCTTCCCATGCACTACTTTACCCTTTGGTCACTGTAGTCACCGCTCGGCGACTTGCAGTGAGAACACCACAGTCACCATACAGTGACTTGTAGGGAGAATGCTGCTGTTGCCGGTTGGTGACTTGAGCATTAGAGTTAACAAACTTGAGCTGCTCTTAAAAAAATAACACCAAACTTAGTCAGCACTTCCTGCCACATGTACCTAAACATCCTTCTCATTGTTGAACCAACTCTTGTGCGGTTTGGGGCGATTTTCAGTGGTTTTTTAAACTTAGTTTGAACGATGGTGAGGTCTTCAACCAGTTCAGATTGTAACCAGCAGTCTCACTTTAGACCCCGCCATACAGGACAGCAAACTGCAAGTCTAATTAAAAGGCATTTAGCAGAAAATGATTTTGCTGTTTACACTGAAAGCAATTGATTTTGCAGATACAACAGTAAAAGGAATGGGACTGGAGGAATGGGCTGGATTTTACAACCATAAATGTGTATTCACAGGATCTCTCTCCTATCTTATGATCAATGTCAACCAACCATAAATGTGTATTCACAGGATCTCTCTCCTATCTTATGATCAATGTCAACTTGCTGGTTATTATTCTTAATCTTATCCTCCTGGATGGTGCATGCTGGGTGTGAAAATTTCCGTGTTTCCACAACCCACTGAACTCTGATATGTACCTTATCTTGAATGTGCACATGAGCATATCATCTGCACGCGTTCATACACACAAAGAAGGTTCAGGCATTAGCAGGTCTGAACATCTGCTGACCTGGAAATCTGGTAATGTCACTTGAAAATGGGGAAAGAGGTTTAATGCCAAAAAATGTTATGTTCTCCAAACCAAACACCGCTCGTCCTTCTACTAGAAACTTGATGGGGAAATCCTCCAACATGTGGATCAAAATCCCTACCTGGGAATACAGATTTCAGCAGACTTAAAATGGTCCACTCATATTAGAAACATCTGCAAGAAGGCAAGCTCTACGCTCGGATTCCTCCGACAAAACTTGGGCAACTGTCCTCAAGAGTGCCGCCGTACAGCCTACATTTCAGTCGTTCAATCTGTCCTAGACTACAGAGACAATGATTGGGACTCGTACTTGGCAAAAGATCAGAACAGATTTCAGCGAGTGCAGAGACAGGCAGCACACTTCATAAAGTGGGATCACAAGTCACAAGACCCAGGATGTGTCACCTGAATGCTCCAGGAGCTAGGTTTGCCTGTACTACAAGAGTGCAGGAAGCAACAAAGGCTTGTCACTCTTTAAAGTGATAGGAGGCCAGGTTCCAGCTCTATCATCTGAGGAATTCCTGACCCCTGCTGACAAAACCAAGAGGAAGATCAAAATGAAGACTTACAAAGACCATGTGGCAACATCATCATCGCCAAGCACGTGCACAACAACAGCCATGGCTACATAGTCCCCCAGACAATTTCAAAGCAGTATAAAATGCTCTTTCTTTGTCAGGACAGTAGCAGACTGGAACTAACCCAAGGAGGAGGTTGTACAGGCACGCTCTGTTGCCGCATTTTCTGCAGCATTGGGTAGAGCAGCCTTGGCTGCCCCCCATGAGTAAATCAAACCCCCCTCCCCCCCCCCCCCCCCCCCCCCCCCCACCAGGTTAGAGAGCTGTAGCGCTGCAACAGGACATCTTTGAGCTCAACTCGGGGTGTCCGTTAGAGCAGTAGACCCCCCAGCCCTACACCCAGCCCACCCTGCTAGGGAGACACAGTGCTGACCCAGGCCATCTTGGAGAACGACTCGAGAACAACCGTGTCAGTTGGAGTAGCATATAAAGTTTTGTTCAACATAGTTAAATTAAATTATTGTTAAGTGAATTTATATATAGTTGAGTAAATATAGATGAGGACAATTTGAGCTTAAAACAAAATAAATAAATTCATGGACTAATCAAGCCATGCGCTCCCATCACCCACTGCAATGATAATCTGCAAAGGTTCCTGCAGCGGATCATTCCAGATTCCAGATGTCTGCCCTTAATGCACTAGGTACTGCTAGGATCAAACCAAAGACCCTCAAATCTAAAGTCTGATGCTCTAACTACCCAGATATCATGCCTGTCTACTACAGTACAAGCCTTTTCCTTCCCACATATTCTCACAGAACCACACACACACACACACACACACACACACACACAGGCACGAGTT
>NC_134895.1:34012838-34075338 GCF_041734735.1 Babylonia areolata
ACAAACAAGTCTACTTCATTTGCAGCAGCTTTTAATACTTTTAGTGGCTTGGCAGGTGTGTTGCACATTTCACAACATCTTTGATAAACAAAGACTGAGACTTTCTTGTCATGCAGTTTGTGTACGATACATAATGGTGTTTGTTTCAGATTTTTTGTCTGTGACCTGCACCTTTTCCTTTGTGCTGTGGCTTTGTGTACTGGTGGCTGTTCTGGTTGCTGTGGCCTGTACTACAACTTTCACAGGTGAGGTCTTCAATATTTTCCGGCATTTTCACAGTGGTGTTTCTTGGCAGCTGCATTGCTGAAGTTCGGTTGATTGTAAATGATGAGAAAAAAAAGAAGACATGTAAAAACAGGTCAATACTCTGCCTACCCTCAGGAAAAGGAAGACCGCGTTTTTCTCTATTTCGGTCCTTTTTCTTTTTCATTGTCAAGGAAAACCTATCATACTATAAACAGTTGCAGACTTACACAAATTTATCCTATCTGAAGCACTTGCATTCACTCTTTATTTGTGTCAGTAAAGAAAAAAGTCTACACACTGTGGAAATTGAACAGAGTTAGCAGTCAAAAATCAGTGATTCATGGCTTAATGACTGCACACTCTGCAAAATCAACAGACTCAGCCGTCAAGAAACTTGTGACCAATGGCTTTCTGAATGCAGTGGTTCCTGATGTTCCATCAACACGACTGGAAAGTTATCTGAGCCTGTTACGCCTGTCCCGTCTCCCGCACATGGCAGTGTCCACTCTGGGCGGAGCGTGTGTGGCGTGGTGCCTGTCTCACCTAGTGGGTGAGCGCTTCTACGGGCTGACCGCGCTTGTGACCACAGCTGGCAGGTCTGGCTGTTCTACTATTTTACTGTGGTTCTTACAGTTGTTTAACCCCATGATTACTTGACTTGGGTGAAATGGGATAAATGTGACATTGACTGCAGTTCCTACTTTTTGTGGGTTTTTTTTTCAGTGATTTTAATTGATTTTGCTGAACAAAGGTTACATAACGACAAGAGAAAGAAGTCCAAAATACAAAATGGTGACTGTCATGCTAACCTGTAAGCTCTGTCTTATCTCAGTGAGGTGACAGCCTTACAAAATGGTGACTGTCATCTTGACCTGTAAGCTCTGTCTTATCTCAGTGAGGTGACAGCCTTGCAAAATGGTGACTGTCATCCTGACCTGTAAGCTCTGTCTTATCTCAGTGAGATGACAGCCTTACAAAATGGTGACTTTCATCTTGACCTGTAAGCTCTGTCTTATCTCAGTGAGGTGGCAGCCTTACAAAATGATGACTGTCATCTTGACCTGTAAGCTCTGTCTTATCTCAGTGAGGTGATGACCATGGACTGACGAGCATACTACTCAGTAGCAGTCAAGGGGTTGAAAAGACAGGACGTGATTTAAGTCAGTACTGATTAAAATAAAAATAAATAAAACAGTATTCTTGGTTATATACTGCTCTTTATGTGTATCAATATTTGCTGTAGTCTTTTATCATTTGAATGAATCTGTGAAACATGGATTGAAGGAATCTAAAATGTCTTAAGATATGTTTTGATTGATGACAACTTTATTCAATTATTGTTACCATAGTCATATTTCCTGAAAAATCAGTGCATGGTATGCTACACATGTTATATATTTGTATTGTTAGATCTTTTTCCTCAAAGTTTAAATTAAAGGATCTGTGTCATCTGAACAAAGATCAGGTAGACAGTGACATCTTATCCAAACCGGAAGTGGCGTAGATTTATACTTTTTTATGCACTGAATCATTCATATTCCAAAAAAAACAAAACAAAAAACCCACAAAAAAACAACAACAGAAAACAACAACTGATGAAGTAATCAGTTTTTCTATATTTTCTATATTATTTATTATGGATTGTATTTTGCACCAAAACATGTTTGCAAATTTGAATATATATACTAATATAGTATATACACACAATATGTGGCTATTTCTGTATAGTAGAGGTACCTTATTTATTTGTTATTATACTGTATATATTTCTATGTGATATAAATGTTTTACAAAAGAACATGCGTATAATCAGTATAGATGTATACATACAGTAGATGTGTTCAGTCACAAAAGAAATAACATTGTCATGGTTTAAGAAAAGAAAAAAAAGAGCCATACAGATGGGGACTCCTTGCAGGGTGCATGATGGTGTGTGTGTTTTTCAGGGTGTGTACTAAATACAGATGTGGACGTTTTCTGCATGGTGGATGGTGCTATGTGTGTATTTTAATTTAGGGTGTACACTTGTTGTGGTGGCCTCATGGTAACTTGTTCACCGTGGAAGTGAGAGAATCTGAGCATATGACCACTGCTTTACCGGTGGTGGGGAGGGGTGGCATAATGCCTGGCCACCGGTTGAGCGGTGCGTAAACACTTGTGTTGTGTTTTGCTATTGGTTGACTTATATTGAAGAGCCAATCAGAAAAACCGTAATATTCCGACGCCAGCGAACGCAGTACCAACATTGCCGTGCCCCCTCACTGTTTTGTGCATGTGCTTTGGATAAAAAAGATCGATTTCTACCATGAAGCGTGCAGAGTCTCAACCTGACATGCCTCCTTTGATCAACTGAATCTGCATGCTCAGATTCATTTTCAACATCACTATCTGTAGCAAAATCATCCGATTCGAATTCCACCTCACTATCAGAGTAATCATTGTCATACTCTACTTCCGATAAATCGTCAAGCATATCAATTACTTGCTGCGTTGTGTACAGTTGTTTTCTCGCACGTTTTGTCCCTGATTTCTGCCCTGACGGGCCAGGTTGAGACTCTGCACGCTTCAAGTGTTTATGCACCGCTCAGCTGGTGGCCGGGCATTATGTCATTTTTCTCTGCCACCGGTAAAGCGGTGGTCAGGGCTCAAAGGGTTTAATACCAATTATTTGCAAATTTTGGCTCAGATGCTCAGGCAGAAGGGTTAAGTTAAGTGTTGGTCTGAACGCTAGTCATTCGGATGAGATAATTCTTCTTCTTCATTCGTGGGCTGCAACACCCACGTTCACTCCATATGTACTTGAGTGGGCGGTTACATTTTTAGCCCGCCATGGAGGCAGCCGTATTAAGTTTTCGGGGGTGTGCATGCTGTGTATGTTCTTGTTTCCATACTCCACCGAATGCAGACATGGATTAAAAGATCTTTAACGTGCATATTTGATCTTCTGCTTGTGTATACACACGAAGGGGGTTCAGGAACAAGCAGGTCTGCATATATGGTGACCTGGGAGGTCGAAAAAATCTCCACCCTTTACCCACCTTTACCCTCAGATTCAAAGTCCAATGATTTAACCTCTTGGCTGTTGTGCCCGTCGGATGAGATAATAAACTGAGGCCCCAGGTATAGCATGCACATAGTGCACATGAAAGACATGGCTACAAAAGGGATATCCCTTGCAAAATTCTGCAGAAAAATCTACTTTTATAGGAAAAAAAATACCATTGCAGGTAAAAAAAAAAAAAAAAAAAAAAAAAAAAAGGGTGGTGATGCACTGTATCCAAACGCTCTCCTTGGGGAGAACACCTAGAATTTAAACACTGAGAAATACAGTACAATATACAGAGGGTGGATATTTTCTGCTGGGTGGATGGTGTTGGTGTGTTTTCAGGGTATAAACAGCATACAGATAGGGACGTTGTCTGCTGGTGGATGATGTGTGTGTGTGTGTTTTCAGGGAAGTGCTGGTGCTGAACGAGTCTCACCTGTTCTATGTACTGGCAGGGAGCTTGGCTGGGCTGGTCTACTACTGTAACTTTTACCTGAACCACCGCAACTACCTGGTATTTCCTGCACTTCAGGTAGGCTGGGCTGTAGGGTGTGCATGTGTGCACATTCATGGGCGTGTATGTACAAGTAACATGCGCATGTGAATAAGCCGTGTGTGTGTGTGTGGGGGGGGAGGGTGGGGGGGGAGTGAATGAGTATACAAGCATGAGTGTATATTATATATTTCTTTCTTTAACCCCTAGACTGCCTGCATGACGAGATAACTCGTCATGGCAAGCATGTATGCTTCGCTGCCTGCATGACGAGATAACTCGTCATCGAAATATTCTGACTTTTCCCTGGTTTGCATTCACTTCCTTGGCAAAAATAGTGGTAGCTTTAGCCTGGGGAATCTCTCTAGATTCTATTTATAGCTAGAAACCCCATCTACGTCATGAAGCAGTCCTTTATTTGAACGTTTTGGTTGGGTCACTGTCCAAGTGTTTGCCTGACTTCTCTCCTTGCTCGCTCAACAAAATGTCGGACTGACGCCGTGCTGAAGACATGCGATCGTGACGAAATAAATCAACCATGATTTCCTTCTTTAGCTGATGCTCAGAAAGAATTGAAGCGTAAATTCGAAGGAGAAGATAGAGATGAACATTTATAGGACGATCTGATAGAAAATAAAGGGAGTAATCAAGAGAGTGGCCAAGATTCGACTGTCAGTGAGTGATGCCAGCTGTACAGATGTTAGCAGACGACAGATGACCGAATTAGCAGCAGAGCGATATTCTTGGCACGCAGCCAACGCGGTCTGATGAGAACTGAATCAAGTGACCATGTGAGAGGGGTGAGGAGGAGGGGGTGCGGGGGGGGTGGAGACTGAGGGGGTGTGGCCTCACATCCATCTTACAACTTGGAGAAGTCACAATGTATTGTGTATCTATCTCTTAAAATATATATATATATTGTGGTTGTTCTAGTATGATTTTGTGTCTGCAGATATCCATTTGTCCAGAAAATATGATGTTTTTGTGCAAATTACCTGACTAATGTTTGTAATGAACAAGTTGAAAATGTGACAAAAAACAAAACACTGATTTCAAAACAACAGCATGTCACTAAAAATATATAAAATGGTAAAACAGCGTGTATTTTGTATTCTTTATTCATTTACCTTTCAGAAAATATATACTTTTATGGGTCTTTCTCCAGTAACAAAGAGCACAGAATTTTTTGAAAATTTATACCCGTTTTTTGTGAAAAAACCCTGGCAAATAGATTTCATTTAAATCTTATTTTCCTGGCAGCGAAAGGGTTAAATGTAAAAAAAAAAAAATCTTGCATATATTTGAATAGAATGTGTGTGTGTGTGAGAGAGAGAGAGAGAGAGAGAGCGTGTGTGTGTGTGTTTATGTGAACAGTAATTGTCAAAAGTCCACATGTGAATGCTTTTATTTCAGAGAGACAAATATTTCCGTGTGCGAAACGATGTTGTCCAGATGGCCAAGCAGTGTCTTCATCTTGTGAGGAGACACCTTCAGATATTGATCGTTGGTTACTGGACCTTGGGTAAGTTGGCATCTCTTCTCATTCTTAATTTTGTATTTGAAAACAGAAGTGACTTGGGATAGGGTAAGATTGTATATGGATGATAGATGTTAATTTTTGGAATCAGAAGTTGGTATTTATAATCAGTTTCATGAAGAAAACTTCTTTGGTATTTGTGGTTAATCTGTTCACTGTTATATCCTTTCTGACATTGCAAAATATGTGGCAGACATGTAAACATTAAAAAAAAAAAAAAGTTTTCCAAAAATACTTCTGTATTTTGTTTTTCTTTCTCCCTTATTCCACCAACATTTTCTCATGCCTCCCTTGCCTTTGCAGATTAATTACAACAGCTGGACTCTGTCAACTCCAGAAAAGAATGTTCTTATCTCCTGAATGTCTACAAAATATTGAAAACTTTCCTGTGTACAGACCTGTCATTTTGGTGGTTTAGGGAGGAGGGGGGGGTGGACAGAGGACAATTATCACCGATTGAATGGAACTGAAAGTCTTAGCATGATCCAGTTTACTCTCTTTTCCAGCAGTGAGTTACAGTGATTATAGCTGTGAAATCCACCCCACCCTACCATTATTTTGTGCTTTCCTTACAGGTTTCACCTACAGAAGCTGGGTGATGGGTGCTCTCAGTGTGGATGCCATGTGAGTAGCATGCTGATATTATGCGTACATGTTAGGGAACGCGAAAGAAGAAGAATATGTACATGTGTAGCAGTGATTACATATTCTGAATGAAAAGAATGGTTATTCTTTTTAAAAGAATTCTACTGCAGGTATGTTCTTACTACAAGATGCATGGTTTT
Source organism: Babylonia areolata (assembly GCF_041734735.1). Taxonomy (NCBI): domain Eukaryota; kingdom Metazoa; phylum Mollusca; class Gastropoda; order Neogastropoda; family Buccinidae; genus Babylonia; species Babylonia areolata. The sequence goes on from NC_134895.1 coordinate 34,018,946, forward strand.
TGAAAAATTGATCAATGTGAATATATAGGTGAACACTGATGCTTATGTGAGTGTATACACATTTAGTATATACACATGCTTTCAGCACATACACTGGTACAGTGACATATACTTTCCCTTTCACTCTAAGTGAAAGAGTAATGCATGCGCACGCACACATGCATGCACACGTGCGTTCACACACACACATATATGTGCATACATGTGTAGATAAACTGGTAAAAGAGTGACAATCTTTTTTGTAAATGATCTAATGAATGTAAAAAAAGTGAATCTAATTGCTCTGTTGCAGTTGCCAGTGTGTGTGTGTGTGTGAGTTTCCGTGCACATGTTTGTGTGTGTGTATCTGTGATAAAATGTAAGGTTCCACTGCACCTACTGTTTGGCTGTTAGTCCTGTCAGACTGTTAATGAAAACAACTATGGGTAGTTAAGTGGTATATGATATATGAAGATAAAAAAAGAAAAGAAAAAAAAAAGATTCAGCCTCAACACACAACCACTGCTGTGGTTACAGATGGGCATTCCTTCTCAAGCACTGTCTTTCCAATGAGACACTTCCAGGGGTTTCTAGCCTAGGCAGGTTATCTCATCATGGAGCCACAGCCTTCAGTCAAGGGCCTGTCAGAGGATGACTTTGTTGTCACTTTGGAAGCAAGCACCATGTCTTTCAGACACATGGTTGCACCACAAGACCCAGTCAGCTCCTTCCGGCTTCCTTACATTTCAGCATAACCTGCATGGTGGACACCTTCATCCCTCAAGCACACAGCAGCTGTTTCCTGATTTACCCATGCTGATTGGTGTCCTCCTCGGACCATTATATGATAATCAGTCGTGTACGACAGTCACCATCAGAACAGCAGAGGAGGCAACTGCTGTCCCGACTATTCGGGCTGGAATTCGATTCTACAGTTTATAGTAGAGAGTGTTTTGCCCAAGTTGCATCCCCAGTCCCTCGATCAAGGGGGCCTTAGGACTCATCATTGGGACGGATCCCAAAGGCTAGTTAGGCCCAAGGCTACAGCACTAAGTCCCAGTGCAATTTGACTTCTAGTCTGAGAGACATTGTCCTTCATGAAAGTCTAAGCTGCAGATGATTTCCCTTCGCAGTTAAGAAACCACTGATAATACAGTTCTCACTTTGCTGTTGGCCATACTGAAAACGAATGTCAGATCAGTGATTTGATGTAAATGGCCAGTACAACACATCTAGAGCCACTTACCTCCCTGCCCCCGCCCAGCTCCATCCCAGACTTAGTGCGCACCACACACAGCCAGAGGCCTGTCATGGATCCAGTCCCCTTTCTCACTAAAAAACCTTCAGCAAAAATTTTCCCCATGGAAACCCTCTTCCATTAGGAATTCCACCACAGAATGAGACTCAGTGACCTGCGGGCACATGAAGTGCACTTCCACAGCCTGATCCAACCCAGCCATTGACTACCGACAACTTCGTGCAGGTTGCTCCAACATGCCACACTCAGGTAGAGAAGCTACCAAGCCTTCCATATGCCCCTTCGTGATGGTACCTACCTGGGCAATTACACAGCCCTGTCCCAGAGACACCAGGGACCTCAAGTCTTTTGTTGCCAAATGTCTGCCATTCTATGCATAGGCAACATACCAGTGCTGTCATTTTATGGCAACAACAAAAAAGTGGCGGGGGGAGCACCCATCGCCTGTCAGCTCGCATGGAGGAGCTCTACAGATCTGGCTGTCACGCCTAAGGCAAGCCCAACATGGTGGCCTACCTCTGTCTCGTGCCACTGTTTCCTTCAAACACATATATCACTTCCACTATCGGCCCACAACCGATGTGGAATCATCAGATCAAACCACGTGCACCTCCTTGCATTGACGCTCAACCGCGCTCAAATGTGACAACCCTGTAAGGGTACGTGTTTCCTTTCCTTCCTTTGATTCGAAGGGCTCTCAGTAAAGTGTGGATTCAACGCACCGACCCGATTTTCTTTGCGCTACATTTATCAGCACAGCTGTGGTCCACAAACCTCCCCCACAATACAGCTGCGGACCTCTGTCTTCTTTGCCCGCACCAATATTCTTAGGTGACACAGTACACTCTACTTTCATCGAATTCTACTTGAGGGACGTCTATCGCTTTAGGGATGATGGCTCAAGAGGTGTTGCCTCTGCAGTGGCAAGACATCATGGATGCTGCCTACTGGAAAAACCCTGCCACCTTCATCGACTTCTTCCTGAGAGACGTCACACGCCCGCGGGATGATGGCTCAAGAGGCATCGCTTCTGTGGTAGTTGCACAACAGGCCATTGCAGCACACAGACAGTAGAACAGGCGAGCCCTCCACCTTGTCGCGCTATTCTGCACTGGTTGGGTCACGGTTAAGTATGTGTAATTAAAAGGAAATTTTCTATCTAAAATTACGTTTAAGTAACATACTTACCGTGACCCAAATTTAAGACCCTCCCGTCCTCCCCGCTTCCTCTTCTCCCTGCTCGCTGCGCTGGTGATGGCATATTGCCATCAAAAGAGGGTGCTAGCCAGCGGGACAAAGGGGAGGTTACCTACTTCCGGGAGCTTATCGGCCGTAGTTACTTTCGTTTTCTCCGCATAGGTGGATAGTAGTTTGCACAGGACAGGAATGTCAGACCTCTGCCGGAGTCTACACTAGTTAGGTCACGGTAAGTATGTTATTTAAATGTAATTTTAGATAGAAAATTTCCTTTTTGTACTGGGAGCCAGTGTGAAGCATGAAGGAGAGGAGAGACGTGATCAAATTTACGGGAACGAAAGACCAGACGAGCAGCATAGTCCTGGACTTTCTGAAGACTAGCAATGAGGTAGCTGGGTGAACCAACAAGTAGGGAACTACAGTAATCCAGGCGGGACAGCACAAAGACACAGAAGAGAGTTTTGGTTGCATCTTCAGTCAGGAGATGACAAATGGATGCAATTCTGCGAATTTCTGAGTAACACAGTTGGCATATATTTGCAAAATGCTGCTGATAGGAAAGAGACTGGTCGAGTATGACACCAAAATTGCGGACGGAAGAGGAAAGAGGAATGGCGGTGCCACTGAGGGAGACTGAGGAAGGAAGGGAGACTGAGTGGCAAAGTCTTTGTGAGGTGATAATCATGATTTCAGTTTTATTCTCATTTCATTTAAGCTTGTTTTCAGTCATCCATGTCTTCAGATCGGAGATGCAGGCCTAAGTAGAGTCAATGAGAGAGGGAAGGAGAGATGGGGGTCCCGACAGATACAGCTAGTTGTCATCAGAAAAGCTATGGTGGGACAACAAATGATGATTCAGAATGGTGGAAATCGGTTGTGTATAGAAAACAGAATGGGCCCAAGCGTGGAGCCTTGTGGTACACCAAACTGAACGTCGGAAGGGGAGGATGAAAGACCACAAACAGAAACAACATTGGACCGGTCAGACAGATAAGAGCGGAACCGTGAGAGCAAGATCGCAGATTCCAAAAGTGTGATTCAGACGGTTGAGGAGAATCTGATGATCAACCATATCAAAGGCTGCTGAAAGATCAAGGAGGGAGAGAATAGAGATTTCGTTATTTGTGGACAATGTGTTGTTGTTTTTTTTGTGTGGCCAGTCGTGACCAGCCCCTGAACAGGGTGTCCATACTGGTGGACGTGGGACTGCTGTGGCAGACGGCTCTCTGCTCCTTCTTCATCGTCTTCACCTGGGGGCTGATGGCCGTGCTCTACAGGGTCTATCACACACAGGTACCACTCTGTCCGTGTCTTCTCTGTCTGTGAACATTGTGTTGGTGTCTTTGCTTGCTTTATGGGCATCATTTGTCGCACCTGTAGTCCACGTATACAGTCTCTTTCACACCTTGCGCTCAGTGTTTCCAGTCCTTCCTTACAAGAAAGGTTTTTAAAATGCAGCATATAACAAGTATCAGTAGATAAGTTCTTTTAACATAGTCACATGTTGTATCAGTATCTGTGAACCCCTATTCCTGTCCATGCAGTTCTATTTTATAGTTTCACAGAGTGAAATAAACACTATCAGCAAGTTTTTCACCCCATTTCATGAAATTTATAATGGACTGCTTAGGTGCAGGAATCTTCATTTCAAGACCGCTACATGAAAATTATATTCCTTTTGTCATAACATAATAATATAATAATAATGATAATAATAACAACACTAATGATAATGATTATAATAATGATAATAAGTATTTATATAGCACTGGATCTTGTGCAGAGACAAATCAAAGCGCTTTCACACCAATCATTCACACGCATGCATAACTCTAAACTTGAGAAACTCCAGACAAAGAAAAGGCAGGGGAGGGAGGCTATCTTGGAAAGAGGTGGGGTTTAAGGCCAGACTTGAAAGAGCTGAGTGAGAAGACCTGACGAAGCAAAAGAGGAAGCTCATTCCAAGTGAAAGGTCCAGAGACAGAGGAAGAATGTCGGCCGACAGTGCAGAGTGGATCCAAAGCGGATCGTAGAGAACGAGATGGGGTGTAGAGGTGGAGGCAGCCACAGAGATAGGAAGGGGCAGATTTGTGATTACATTTATAACATAGAGTGCTGATCCTGTACTTTATTGTGAACTATTACTTTAACATGAACAAATGCAATCTGTTTTAGCGTCTGGAGATTCCAGTACTGTCAACGTTTGGTGCCGACTCCAAACACAGTTTGACTGAAGCTCTAAACTCTCAGTCTGCAGACATACTGCAGGTAATTGTGTGTGTGTGTGTGTGTGTGCACGCGCACATATGTATATGTGTGTGTGTGTGTGTGCATGCATGTATGCTTGTGTGTAGACAGATATGGTTTGCTATGTACATTATGTTCTTCTAATGTGTTGTCATGTCATAGTTTGTAATGATTTCTCATTTAGTCTGACTTGACTTCTTGCTTTTGATGGATAATGTGACATATTGATTTGATTTTGTGTGTGTGTGTTAGTGTGTGTGTGCTTAGAGTTGACTTCATCAAGATTTTGCACCATATAAATATTATTATTAGTAGTAGTATTTTTCTGTTATTTAAAAAAAAAAATTTTTATTTTATTTATTTATTTATTTTTTGTTATTTTATTTATTTATTTATTTATTCATTTATTTATTTATTTTCCCTCAGGGCCTGACTAAGTGCGTTGGGTTACGCTGCTGGTCAGGCATCTGCTTGGCAGATGTGGTGTAGCATATATGGATTTGACTGAATGCAGTGACGCCTCCTTGAGCTTCTGATACTGATACTGATTGATTAGCTACTATATGGATAAAGTTATTATTATGAACATAATTTTTGCTGAAGTGGGGTATGTTTCATTCACCTGCTGTTAGCTCCTTGGCGGAGCAAGGGATAATATTGAAGGTTGGCTTTGCTTCTGACTGTACATTCATGCCCTGATGTTTATATGTGGAGGTTGGTACTTGTGTGGCTTTGTTGTTATGCTTCAATTTCCAGCTGCTAATAATGGTGACTCTCTCAAAGGACAAATAAGAAAATGGAAAATTGTAAAGATACGCAGCCAAACTGTGTGAGAGCTTTAAGAGTCTGGAAAACTACTCAAAATTTTTGTAGCTTTTTCTGAGCTAATGTATTGAATTGCATTGTATTCTGTTGATTTATTCTTTGGTCACTCTAAAAATGTGTATGTGTTTGTGTGGCTATATAACTGCATGTGATTTTATCTAACAACTTTGAGCAGGTTGCTGGCAACATGATTCCAACTGTTGATTGTCCATAAACCAAGGGAATGTACCCAGTCCCTTCCTTACTAAAGGGAAGTCACTATAATGAAAGATAGCACATCGTGATCACTGTCATCAAATGTTACAATCATAACAGATTTCTCTGTGAAATTCAGACTGCTTTACCTGGGGAGAGCGCATTGCCATATTGCAGGGCCACTTATTATGTTTTTTGCATTTTTCTGTGTGCAAGTTTATTTGTGTTACTATTAAAATGTGTTTGTCTACAGAATTTCACAACAGACCACCCTTTTCCTTTTATTGCCATGGGTTCTTTTATGTCTGTTAAGTGCATGCTGCACATGGGGCCTCAATTTATGATCTCATCGGAATGACTAGCACCCAGACCACCACTCGAGGTCTACAGGAGTGGAGGAATAAAATTCCCAGTCTGTGTATTGGACTTGAACCTGCAGACACTCACTTCCTCGTCTGGTACATTACCACTAGGCCACCACTCCACCAACGTCTGCTTTGATGATGGACGTACACGTCACCTTTTGACCTGCATGTTTCAGTACCTGGCATTTCTGGACCTGTCCCACCTGTCACGCTGCAGCCCCCAGCGTCGCCAAGAGATGTTCAGCCTGAGTCAGCCAGGAGGTCACCCGCACACCTGGCGCGGAGTGTGTGGCACCTGTCTCCAACAGCTGGAGGGTCTAGCGGCACAGGTGAATGCAGCTCACCAGTCAGCTCTGGCCGCCTTACCTGTGCACAGTCTGCCCGCTGACAAAATCTTTTCCTTTGCTGGTGAGTGGTGGTGCAGTGGAGCTTGTATTATTATTATTATTATTATTATTATCAGTGATACCTATATAGTGACTATCACCATTCAAAACCTAAGCACTTTACTAACACAGACATTTGCACAGCAGGTTGCCTACCTGACAAAATCTTCTCTTCTGCTGGTGAGCTGTGCAGGAGAGCATGTATAATTAGTAATTAATATTATTATTTTAGTTTTAATTATTATTATTGTTATTGATTCTTATATAGTGCCTATCTTTGGTTAGAGACAAAATTCTGAGCACTTTACAAGCACAGCCATTTACTCAACAGGCTACCCTACCTAATGAAATATTTTCTTCTGGTGATGAAGCAGCGGAGCATGCATAATGATCATTGATATTTATGTAGTACCTATCTGATATTTATGTAGTACCTATCTTCTGTCAGAGACCAAACTCTAGGCACTTTACAAACACAGTCATTTGTCACAACAGAATGTTTACCTGGGTAGACCCAATCAACAGCTGCCCGCCTTTAGGCATGTACTTTGCAAATTGCTGGCAAAAGGAATAAATTCTTTGAATCTTCGGTGTTCCTGTATTTATGTTGAGATTAGAAAAGAGTGTGTGCATTTGGAAAACGAATTGAGGATTTGTTTGAACTACAGTGGATTGCTGTTCTGTTTAATGCATTGTTTTCTGTTTCAGGATGTCGAGAGGAGTGTGAACTAAATGTTTTGTTCACATTTTTGTTGTGTTTATTTTAAAGTTTGTTGGCAGTGATCATTTCACACCCATGTCTTATTTGACTTTTTTTATCATTTTTTTTAAAATTCTGTTTTTGTCAATGTACTAATGGCATGCACAAACAGCATCAAGAATAGATGCACATAATAAAACACAGTTTTACAAAATTACTTACTTCTATGGCAAGAGTAACACATTGATAAAATTCTCTCTGGCAGTCCAGATCAGTCAAAAGGGAAGTGTCTATTCTTTTGCAGCAGCAGCAGAAGACTATAAGTGGCTGTGGAATGTGATTTCATTATGTTGACACAGTAACAAAAAAAAAAAAGGTTAAGAGAGAGAAGTAGACAGCTTACCCAGTTGGGTTTTTTTTTTTAAACATTTCAGGTGAGACACCTTTGACTCAGAGGGGATTGTCACACTCCTTCGCGCAATCCCCTGGTGAGGTTTTTTTTTTTTTTTTGTTCCTTGATGTTGTTCTTAGACATACTGGTGTGTGTATAGAAACACCAAATACTGACTGACTTGTGTCTTTCTTTCTGTGTGACCAGTGTCTTTCTTTGTCTTCTGACCTGTGTCATTCTTTCTGTTTGAGCAGTGTCTTTCTTTGTCTTCTGACCTGTGTCATTCTTTCTGTTTGAGCAGTGTCTTTCTTTGTCTTCTGACCTGTGTCATTCTTTCTGTGTGACCAGTGTCTGTCTTTGTCTTCTGACCTGTGTCATTCTTTCTGTGTGACCAGTGTCTTTCTTTGTCTTCTGACCTGTGTCATTCTTTCTGTGTGACCAGTGTCTTTCTTTGTCTTCTGACCTGTGTCATTCTTTCTGTTTGACCAGTGTCTTTCTTTGTCTTCTGACCTGTGTCATTCTTTCTGTTTGAGCGGTGTCTGTCTTCTGACCTGTGTCATTCTTTCTGTGTGACCAGTGTCTTTCTTTGTCTTCTGACCTGTGTCATTCTTTCTGTGTGACCAGTGTCTTTCTTTGTCTTCTGACCTGTGTCATTCTTTCTGTGTGACCAGTGTCTTTCTTTGTCTTCTGACCTGTGTCATTCTTTCTGTTTGAGCGGTGTCTTTCTTTGTCTTCTGACCTGTGTCATTCTTTCTGTTTGAGCGGTGTCTTTCTTTGTCTTCTGACCTGTGTCATTCTTTCTGTTTGACCAGTGTCTGTCTTTGTCTTCTGACCTGTGTCATTCTTTCTGTGTGACCAGTGTCTTTCTTTGTCTTCTGACCTGTGTCATTCTTTCTGTGTGACCAGTGTCTTTCTTTGTCTTCTGACCTGTGTCATTCTTTCTGTGTGACCAGTGTCTTTCTTTGTCTTCTGACCTGTGTCATTCTTTCTGTTTGACCAGTGTCTTTCTTTGTCTTCTGACCTGTGTCATTCTTTCTGTTTGAGCGGTGTCTTTCTTTGTCTTCTGACCTGTGTCATTCTTTCTGTGTGACCAGTGTCTGTCTTTGTCTTCTGACCTGTGTCATTCTTTCTGTGTGACCAGTGTCTTTCTTTGTCTTCTGACCTGTGTCATTCTTTCTGTGTGACCAGTGTCTTTCTTTGTCTTCTGACCTGTGTCATTCTTTCTGTTTGACCATGTGTCTTTCTTGTCTTCTGACCTGTGTCATTCTTTCTGTGACCAGTGTCTTTCTTTGTCTTCTGACCTGTGTCATTCTTTCTGTGTGACCATGTGTCTTTCTTTGTCTTCTGACCTGTGTCATTCTTTCTGTTTGACCATGTGTCTTTCTTTGTCTTCTGACCTGTGTCATTCTTTCTGTGTGACCATGTGTCTTTCTTTGTCTTCTGACCTGTGTCATTCTTTCTGTGTGACCAGTGTCTTTCTTTGTCTTCTGACCTGTGTCATTCTTTCTGTGTGACCGGTGTCTTTCTTTGTCTTCTGACCTGTCTTTCTTTCTGTGTGACCAGTGTCTTTCTTTGTCTTCTGACCTGTGTCATTCTTTCTGTTTGACCAGTGTCTTTCTTTGTCTTCTGACCTGTATCATTCTTTCTGTTTGACCGGTGTCTTTCTTTGTCTTCTGACCTGTCTTTCTTTCTGTGTGGCCATGTGTCTTTCTTTGTCTTCTGACCTGTGTCATTCTTTCTGTTTGACCAGTGTCTTTCTTTGTCTTCTGACCTGTGTCATTCTTTCTGTGTGGCCAGTGTCTTTCTTTGTCTTCTGACCTGTGTCATTCTTTCTGTTTGACCAGTGTCTTTCTTTGTCTTCTGACCTGTGTCATTCTTTCTGTGTGACCAGTGTCTTTCTTTGTCTTTTGGCCTGTGTCATTCTTTCAGTGTGACCATGTGTCTTTCTTTGTCTTCTGACCTGTGTCATTCTTTCTGTGTGGCCAGTGTCTTTCTTTGTCTTCTGACCTGTGTCATTCTTTCTGTTTGACCAGTGTCTTTCTTTGTCTTCTGACCTGTGTCATTCTTTCTGTGTGACCAGTGTCTGTCTTTGTCTTCTGACCTGTGTCATTCTTTCTGTTTGACCAGTGTCTTTCTTTGTCTTCTGACCTGTGTCATTCTTTCTGTGTGACCAGTGTCTGTCTTTGTCTTCTGACCTGTGTCATTCTTTCTGTTTGACCATGTGTCTTTCTTTGTCTTCTGACCTGTGTCATTCTTTCTGTGTGACCAGTGTCTTTCTTTGTCTTCTGACCTGTGTCATTCTTTCTGTGTGACCAGTGTCTTTCTTTGTCTTCTGACCTGTGTCATTCTTTTTGTTTGACCAGTGTCTTTCTTTGTCTTCTGACCTGTGTCATTCTTTCTGTGTGACCATGTGTCTTTCTTTGTCTTCTGACCTGTGTCATTCTTTCTGTTTGACCATGTGTCTTTCTTGTCTTCTGACCTGTGTCATTCTTTCTGTGTGACCATGTGTCTTTCTTTGTCTTCTGACCTGTGTCATTCTTTCTGTTTGACCATGTGTCTTTCTTTGTCTTCTGACCTGTGTCATTCTTTCTATTTGACCATGTGTCTTTCTTTCTCTGAACTATTAAATAATGCAACATGTTTAAACAATCTTAAACACTTCCAACTGGCTGCTGTCACCTCTTCCCCTGCTTTCTCTCTCGGTCTCCAAGATTGTGATATAAAGTTAGCTGATGATGAACACGGAAAAAGATGATGGGTTTCCGATGCAAAGTTAGCCGATGATGAATACGGAAAATGATGATGGGTTTCCGATGCAAAGTTAGCTGATGATGAACATGGAAAATGATGACAGGTTTCTGATGTAAAGTTAGCTGATGATGAACATGGAAAATGGTGACAGGTTTCTGATGTAAAGTTAGCTGATGATGAACATAGAAAATGGTGACAGATTTCTGATATAAAGTTCGCTGATGATGAACATAGAAAATGATGACAGGTTTCTGATGTAAAGTTAGCTGATGATGAACATGGAAAATGGTGACCGGGTTCTGATGAAAAGTTAGCTGATGATGAACATGGAAAATGGTGACCGGGTTCTGATGTAAAGTTAGCTGATGATGAATATGGAAAATGATGACAGGTTTCTGATGCAAAGTTAGCTGATGATGAACATGGAAAATGATGACAGGTTTCTGATGTAAAGTTAGCTGATGATGAACATGGAAAATGGTGACAGGTTTCTGATGTAAAGTTAGCTGATGATGAACATGGAAAATGGTGACAGGTTTCTGATGTAAAGTTAGCTGATGATGAACATGGAAAATGGTGACAGGTTTCTGATGTAAAGTTAGCTGATGATGAACATAGAAAATGATGACAGGTTTCTGATGTAAAGTTAGCTGATGATGAACATGGAAAATGGTGACAGGTTTCTGATATAAAGTTAGCTGATGATGAACATAGAAAATGATGACAGGTTTCTGATGTAAAGTTAGCTTATGATGAACACGCAAACCAATGACAAGTTTTATGAATGTGCATGTTCCTTGCGGTGTCCAGGTGTGGAGAATCTCCCACTACATCCTCCTGCTCCTCCTGCTGCCCCTCCTGCCAACAAACAGTCTTTGGCTTCAATGGTAAGGAGCTGATCTCTCTGGGAAAAGTTTTGGAACGGTGGCCTAGAGGTAATGCACCCAACTAGGAAGGCCATGTCCATGGGTTTGAGTCACACATACTGACTGGGATTTTTAGTCTCTCTCTCTTCACTCACCCCATCTCTTCTTGTACACTAGACATTAAGTGGTGTGAGTGCTCTCTCTCTCTCTCTCTCTTCACTCACGCCATCTCTTCTTGTACACTAGACATTAAGTGGTGTGAGTGCTCTCTCTCTCTCTCTCTCTTCACTCACGCCATCTCTTCTTGTACACTAGACATTAAGTAGTCTGAGTGCTCTCTCTCTTCAGTCACCCCATCTCTTCTTGTACACTAGACATTAAGTGGTCTGAGTGCTCTCTCTCTTCAGTCACCCCATCTCTTCTTGTACACTAGACATTAAGTGGTCTGAGTGCTCTCTCTCTCTCTTCACTCACCCCATCTCTTCTTGTACACTAGACATTAAGTGGTTTGAGTGCTCTCTCTCTCTTCACTCACCCCATCTCTTCTTGTACACTAGACATTAAGTGGTGTGAGTGCTCTCTCTCTCTCTTCAGTCATCCCATCTCTTCTTGTACACTAGACATTAAGTGGCCTGAGTGCTCTCTCTCTCTCTCTCTCTTTTCACTCACCCCATCTCTTCTTGTACACTAGACATTAAGTGGTCTGAGTGCTCTCTCGCTCTCTCTCTCTCTCTCTCTCTCTCTCTCTCTCTCTCTCTTCACTCACGCCATCTCTTCTTGTACACTAGACATTAAGTGGTCTGAGTGCTCTCTCTCTTCACTCACCCCATCTCTTCTTGTACACTAGACATTAAGTGGCCTGAGTGCTCTCTCTCTTCAGTCACCCCATCTCTTCTTGTACACTAGACATTAAGTGGCCTGAGTGCTCTCTCTCTCTCTCTCTCTTTTCACTCACCCCATCTCTTCTTGTACACTGGACATTAAGTGGTCTGAGTGCTCTCCCTTCACTCATGCCATCTCTTCTTGTACACTAGACATTAAGTGGTCTGAGTGCTCTCTCTCTCTCTCTTCACTCACCCCATCTCTTCTTGTACACTAGACATTAAGTGGTCTGAGTGCTCTCCCTTCACTCATGCCATCTCTTCTTGTACACTAGACATTAAGTGGTCTGAGTGCTCTCTCTCTTCAGTCATCCCATCTCTTCTTGTACACTACATTAAGTGGTCTGAGTGCTCTCCCTTCACTCATGCCATCTCTTCTTGTACACTAGACATTAAGTGGTCTGAGTGCTCTCTCTCTCTCTCTCTTCAGTCACCCCATCTCTTCTTGTACACTAGACATTAAGTGGTCTGAGTGCTCTCCCTTCACTCACCCCATCTCTTCTTGTACACTAGACATTAAGTGGTCTGAGTGCTCTCTCTCTATTCACTCACCCCATCTCTTCTTGTACACTAGACATTAAGTGGTGTGAGTGCTCTCTCTCTCTCTTCACTCACCCCATCTCTTCTTGTACACTAGACATTAAGTGGTCTGAGTGCTCTCTCTCTCTCTTCACTCACCCCATCTCTTCTTGTACACTAGACATTAAGTGGTGTGAGTGCTCTCTCTCTCTCTTCAGTCATCCCATCTCTTCTTGTACACTAGACATTAAGTGGCCTGAGTGCTCTCTCTCTCTCTCTCTCTCTTTTCACTCACCCCATCTCTTCTTGTACACTAGACATTAAGTGGTCTGAGTGCTCTCTCTCTCTCTCTTCACTCACGCCATCTCTTCTTGTACACTAGACATTAAGTGGTCTGAGTGCTCTCTCTCTTCAGTCACCCCATCTCTTCTTGTACACTAGACATTAAGTGGTCTGGGTGCTCTCTCTCTCTCTTCACTCACCCCATCTCTTCTTGTACACTAGACATTAAGTGGTCTGAGTGCTCTCTCTCTCTCTCTCTCTCTCTCTCTCTCTCTCTCTCTCTCTCTCTTCAGTCACCCCATCTCTTCTTGTACACTAGACATTAAGTGGCCTGAGTGCTCTCTCTCTCTCTTCACTCACCCCATCTCTTCTTGTACACTAGACATTAAGTGGTGTGAGTGCTCTCTCTCTCTCTTCAGTCATCCCATCTCTTCTTGTACACTAGACATTAAGTGGTCTGAGTGCTCTCTCTCTCTGTCTTCACTCACACCATCTCTTCTTGTACACTAGACATTAAGTGGTCTGAGTGCTCTCTCTCTCTGTCTTCACTCACACCATCTCTTCTTGTACACTACATTAAGTGGTCTGAGTGCTCTCCCTTCACTCACGCCATCTCTTCTTGTACACTAGACATAAGTGGTCTGGGTGCTCTTTCTCTCTTCACTCACCCCATCTCTTCTTGTACACTAGACATGAAGTAGTCTGGGTGCTAGTCGTTCAGTTGAGATGATAAACTGAAAAAAAAGGGTGGTGCAAGTTTTGATCATTAAACAAATACACTTGTCAACATAAAAAAAAAGAATGGGTGGTGCTGCACTGGGACGGCAAGTCAGCTGGGAGAGCATTCTGAATTTGGCACAGAGATGTCTGTTGTGACCTAAAAGAAATATAGTACAGTACATAATTTCCTTTTTTCTATACTGTGTTGGGTTGGGGTGTGTGAGCATGGTAAACCTGTATGGGTTATGATTCATAGTGCAGAAACTTGCTGCAGTTTTAGAACACCACAGGTCTTCTGGTGTTTGGGACTTTGGGAAAAAAGGTGAAGCAAAGAAAAGGTGAAATAAAAATAAAAAATTATCACAGATTTGAAATGCTAACATTTTACTCAGTCCAGAAAGTAAATGAAAGTTGGATGGTTAATGGTGGTTGATAAAATGTTTGTAAGATTTGTATAAAGTTTGTACCACAAAGTGGATGACACTTCACTGTGGTTGCAGTCTGTAGCTCGCACACCTGTGGGTGGGGCCAGTCAGTTCATGCTTCTGATAGAACTATAGTCATTCAAAAGATGTGACATGCACTAATATATTGGAAACATAACATTTATACACCAAAGAATGAAATATATAACATTCAAAAGATGTGGCCTGCTCTAACTATAAGGTTACAAAACATTTGTGCTGATAAACAAGTTTTGAGTTTAATTTTCAGACTTGTCCAATTCTTTACTGACTAAGTATTGCCCTGATGATCAATTGCATTTGTTTTTGTGATGTTACAGTTAAGCATATAATTTTCAACTTTTTCCAGTGGAATGATGGCCCAGTAGTAACATGTTCAGATGGGAAACAAGAGAATCTGAGTGCACAGGTTCAAACCCCACACTCCCACATCAGTATTTTCTCCCCTGTCCATCAGGCCTGAGTGGTGGTCTGGACAGCTAGCCACTTGATGCATGTAAAAGAACCCACAGAAACAAAAGAATTGTCCTTGGCCAAATTCTGTAGAAAAATCAATTTTGATTGGAAAATAAACTTGCATTCAGAAAAACGGGGAGGGTAGCGCTCTGACTGTAGCATCGCACTCTCCCTTGGAAAATAAACTTGCATTCAGAAAAACGGGGAGGGTAGCGCTCTGACTGTAGCATCGCACTCTCCCTTGGAAAATAAACTTGCATTCAGAAAAACAGGGAAGGTAGCGCTCTGACTGTAGCATCGCACTCTCCCTTGGAAAATAAACTTGCATTCAGAAAAACAGGGAGGGTAGCGCTCTGACTGTAGCATCGCACTCTCCCTTGGAAAATAAACTTGCATTCAGAAAAACAGGGAGGGTAGCGCTCTGACTGTAGCATCGCACTCTCCCTTGGAAAATAAACTTGCATTCAGAAAAACAGGGAAGGTAGCGCTCTGACTGTAGCATCGCACTCTCCGTAGGGACAGCAGCCCATATTTCACACAAAGAAATCTGTTGTGACAAAAGAGTAATACAATCCAATACAATGCAACACACTGTGAAATGTTTCTGGACCTGTGACTGTGATGTTGACTGAGACTGGGTCACATTTCAGGTGTACTCTGGCCTGAAAACTAAACCCATCCTGAGCTACTTCCTGATGGAGCTGCCTGATTCCAAGAGTAGACAACTCTTTGCCAGCTGTCAGGTCCACATCTGGGCCATCGAGGGTGAGAACTGGAAGGGAAAGAAAGGGCAGTGACTTTGTTGAATAGAAATTCCTCTTTAGTTCCCAGGAGCAGAGCATATGGGAAAGAATTCATCTAAAATGCTAACGAGCAGAGTGAATGGGAGAGTGTCTTACATGAATGAAAGAAAATTGGAAGTTGAAACGTTTACTGCTGTATGCTTTGTTTGTGCATGCTCCAGTGCTAACATTGTGATGTCTGGTTCAGTCCCAGAGTAACTGGTGAAAAGTTAAACTATTTTTTACTTACAGTTGTCTTTTCATGATTGTTTAGAAATTAACACATCTTGAAACCCTTTTTCCCTGAAAAAAAAGACAGACATTCATTGACATGTGATGTATAGGAAAACAGATTTCAGCCTTCCAAGTGAAATAGATAACACAAAATAGAGATGAAATTAAGATTTTTTCTCATTTGCGAGAAGGGAAAACTTTGTTCTCGCAGCCCTCAGCAGTCCTCCAGAAATAATTGACTGACACCATTTGTCTGTCTAATGGCAGGGTCCTTTTGAACATTTAATTTGCCTTGAACAAGGTGAAACCAGCATATGAAGGAGAGCTAGAAAGACATTACATTATTAGTCATTTATAAATATAAACAGATTGATATTTGCTGCCACAGAAGCAAGACATATATCTGTACCAAGCAGCCCATGCAGTTGAATGTAACGACTGTTGCAGCAATCTCAGAGTTGGCAGCAGCATCGTACGAGGAAGACAAGTATGGTGTGGTTCAGATGACACTCTCCGCTATCTTCACCACACTGGTGTCTCTGCATGATGTGAGAAAACTGCTGTGTTTTTCCTTTTTGTGCCGCTGTGTGTGATTGCATTATGTGTTGGTGATGTACTGGTGTAACAGTTGTAAGGTTTATAAGTTGGCGCAACTTCAGACTCTGCGTGTGTTTTATGGACACAGTGTAGTGAGCTGTGTATGTTGTGTTGAGGTCCATGTCTTGAGTGAAAAACATTTAACTGCTCCCAGCTCAATAAATATATGTATTTTTATGTAGAGCCTGCAAGATTGATTGCACTTCATTCAGTGCAGTCAGTTATAAGATTTAAATGATTTATGATTCAAGCTATTTTTTCAGTTCATAACCTTTATTTCTTTGAATGATTTTTTTCATTTAGTATTTATGATTTTAGCCATTCTTTTTTTTTCCCAATTCATAACCTTTATTTCATTAAATGATTTTTAGTTTAGTTTATTGAGTCTGAAAGAATAATGTTTAGTCATGGGTACAGAGGAATGGAAATTATCTACCTTTGACAGTTTAATGATACATGTGAGAACATTCTCATCAGGACTTCATGTTTGCCTCTTTTTTTTCTTTTCATTTTTTTGTCTGTCTGTGTGGCGCAGAACTTGGAGAAGTATTTCAAGCTCCAGCCGACAGCCCTACGGCGGGGCGGCAAAGACTCGCAGCCTCCCCCACATGTCATTCTGTGTCAGCAGCTGCGGGAGGGCCTCAAGACAGCCATCTACCGCCTCACCAACAGATTCGGCAAACATCTCGGGTAAAGTGGTTTTTCATGAAAATAGCCCATTGTTTTGGCATTGCTGAAAATGTGCGCACAGACTTCAGTGTTTGTTTGACTCCTGAATACCGTTTGGTAAAATGTGTATTTACATGTGCAAAATAGAAAAGCACATACCAGATCTTCCTTGAAAGCTATCTCTTTGTAATGAAAAATTGAAGAACATAATGAAATAATGGCATTGAAAATAAATTACTGTGAAATAAAGTGACAACCCTATCAAGCTTCAGTTCAAGACACTTCCTAGAATTGTCACAGTGAAAGTTAAAAGGTTACCACAATTACAACCTATCAAAAATCATGCTTGATATCTTTACAGGGTGTCTGTATGGGTGAAATATTCACCAGTCAATTGCTGTTATGCCTCACTTTTTTTTTTATCTTTTGTTGTTGATAATGATGATGATCATCATTTTCTGTCATTTCCCCCCAACATAATGCAATGTGTATAGAAATTTGTTTTAATCAATTCAAAGTTTTCAGTTGTTTCATCAGTAATGTTTACTATAATTTGTTATCCTCTGTCATGCCATTGTTTAGATCATGTCCATGTAAACAATGTTTCAGTTAGTTTTCATCTTTAGTGATGGACACACACACACACACACACACACACACAGAAAGGAGTTTCATCATCAAACTTGTTTTAACAAACTGGAGAGAACAACTTTTGTGTCAAAGGAAGAAAGAACCAGTCTCTTGCAGGGTCTCTTGCTGTCATGATGTTTTTTGGTGGACCCTTTTAAGTTCTGTTTGTCTCAGTGCACTGTGTATGAATGCAGCCTGTTTTTATGATGCAGTGATATCACTTTATTTTTTGTTTTGTTTTTTCAGAGACTTCCACCTAAAAGTGGATTGCTCCAAGAGATTACGACCTTTCCTGGATTTCAAAGAATGAAAGAAGACAAAAAGAAAAAAAAAGAAAGGAAAAAAAGAAAAGAAAACATTGCTGCTGTTGTGTGAAACTGAAAAAAAAAAAAAGACTTGTAAAAGGGTATGTGTCTATGTTAGTAAGTTTCATATTGAACATGGCAGAAAGCAAAAGATTCAGAGCCCTGTGTATCTGTTTGGGTTGTCTGTTCAAGCCCTTCTAACTTTTTCTATTCCTTTTTTCTTTTAGAAAAATCATTTTCTTAAAGTTATGTTTCATATTTATTGGGTATGTTTCATTTGATCACTTTGAAAAGGAGATGGTTCCCATGAAGAACGACAGGTGTGATAGCAGAATGGGTAATGTAGGACTGAAAGAGAGTGCTGTTGTCAAGTCTTGGCTGGTCTGGTGGGTGAAGAGTGGAAAGCTTTCCTTCTGCTGCATTCGTAAGTTAGAACAACACAGCGCAGCGCAGCGCAGTGCAGTGCAGTACAGTGTAGTGTAGTGCAGTACAGTGCAGTGCAGTACAATACCTGAAGGAGCTGAACTGAGGCACAGTGTTGGTTGCCTATTAATTATTAAGATGTGGCTAAAATGTCAGTAAAGAATGAAAATGTTATATTATTTTGTGTGTGTGTGTGTGTGACTGTCATAGTATGTTTTTGGAGAAGCAGGACAAGAGATCACAACTGTGTGGGCTATGTGTCAGGCTGGTCATGTGAGAGATCCAATGCTTTGAAGAGTTGATCATGTTTTCATTTTATTCTGGTTTTGCTTATTGCATTGTATGCATACGTTTATATATATATACATACACACACACACACACATCGCCAACTGTTGTAGATCCATCACCAACTGTTGTAATGACATTGTGACATTTTCTTTTCCAACAATGTATGTGTATGTAATGTAGGATTTAACCTGAGCTTTTGTTTGTCTCATTAAAAGATTCTGTTACCAGTCTCTGTTTTGGGTGTTTACAGGGTTACTTTGATTTATGTTTAGTTTTCTTAGTTAAGTGCTTGTTGCAAAATTGTACACTTAGAAAAAGCTGGCGTGAGGAAACATGGATATGTGTTCAGTAAAGCAGTTCTCTCAATCAGTATCCATGAGTATATTTTCTGATTTGCAGATTTTGACAGTTAACAACAAAGAACATTTGAACAGTTGCCATTATGCCTTTGAGCTTCACCATATGAATTTGATATTGTCATGGTTAATATAAAAAAAAAAAATATATATATATATATATATATAATGCAGATGTCGACTGATGATTTTGAATTTCAAACTGCCTTTGTGTTCATATATGCATTGACAATGTATGTATTTGACTGTAATAAACATACAACTGTCACATGCATTGCTTTCATAAGAAAGACCAGACACCTGAAGTAGCATACATTCAGAACATTTTAATCAATATTTACAGTGCAATCAAATTCAGCAGCCTTCATACACATTTCAAAGGATAAAGGGAAATGGTCACATCAAATTGTGTGTGCTATGATATTTATTTTACCTGACCTTACTGTGGAGGGGTAAGGGTTTGGAGGTGGTAGTTTGGCCAATTTAAAATGGTGGTTCAACTTGCAAAACAAAGTCCCCCACCTCCATTCCTTCTCCCTTTCCTGTTATTCACAAGTGTCATTCTCCATTAATCTTCATTAGAAGAATTACCACCTAATGACCACAATAGAAAGGACTTTTTTTCTCGTGTGATTTCAAGCAATAGGGAAAGACTGGCAACTGATTCAGGTACATTACTATGGGGTTTGCAGATCAAACTCGCATCGAGAAACAAAGTATAACTGACCACATAATACATCTAATCACTGCAAAATTTTGGATGGGGAGAGAATCAAAAGAATGCTTCATCTGAAGTAAAAAAAAATTATATATATATATATATAAATAGAAAGTAAAATTTACTTTCTAGTGAAATATCCCCCCTCCCTCCCCTCTTGTGAAGCCAGTTCATAATTCTTCAGCTATGTATTATTTATTCACCTTTTTTCTTTTCTTTTTTTTCTCAAGGCCTAAGTGCGTTGGGTTACGCTGCTGGTCAGGCATCTGCTTGGCAGATGTGGTGTAGCGTATATATGGTTTGTCCAAACGCAGTGACGCCTCCTTGAGAAACTGAAACTGAAACTCAGCTATCTCTGAAAGCTTGTTTTTCTTCAGACTGCACTTGTGCTTCTAGTGTTGGTCAAAACATGAAAATTAATGGGTACTGTTTGAGAACAATATTTCAGATATGGTTGCTTGAGTGTTCATACAGTCTGCTGCGCATGTCAGCATCTGCATAGGAGTGACACCCAAACTGGTTCAACCTGTTGGTCATACTGCCTTGATAGGGTTTCTCCACCACTTGTTGCAGAGAAAAAAAAGTGTTTAAGTTTACCATAAACATAAAAAAAAAAATCACAAATATACACAAGTACAACCTGCAGGTCAATAAATACAAACATCAACACCAGATTAATATTAAACTGTTATGTATGCATTGTGACTCTTGAAGAACTGTTCTTAAAATCGTGTGGACTGAATACTGCTGAAATAAAAGCACAAAATGGGCAATGCCAGTATGAGGCTATATATGTGTGCTGCTTTTCCGAAGCACATGCTACTTCACCCTTGTGTATTTGCTGCTTCCCCCAGTGTACTGAAAATTGCAACAGAAAATAAGAAGAAAAAAGTTTTTCAGAAGTGGGCGGGCAGAGGAATTATATTTTTCACAAACTGACAAAAATATCTGCTTCCGTCATGCAGAAGGATGTTCTGGGACCTTTGCTCTGTATTTTCCCCCACATTCCTTTGCTGCTAGACATTCAGATGTAGCTTATCATAGGTGGTTATTTTCTTTAAAGATAAAATTCAAAGGCTGCGGTTTACATTTATATACTATGGCTTATAAAGGGGAAAGCATGGTGATTCCTTTCATGAGAACAGACAGGACAGGAAGGGGATAGGAAAAGGGATCAATGAATTTCAAAAGACAAAAATACATGCAAACTTGTCAGCTAAAAATACACACACTACATTAACTTATGACTAATGTATTTGTCTATCTGCTGACATTCTGCATAAGCCAGGGTAAGGAAAAATAATTATCACTCAAGGAAAGGCGCTCTCACAGCAGTTTCCAGTGTTCCAACATACATGGGGCATTGAGTAGAAAAATAACATTCCATCAATTGATCATTTTCCACATGGGACAATTGCAGAATCACTCGACATGGGCAAAATGCTGTCTCACCATGAAATATGCACACAATATGTTCTCAATACTTGACGAACAATATACTGGTGCAATCCATAGTACACAACAATCTCGCATAGTTACAAATCATAAGATTTGTGAAGAAAATGTTACCCTCTGATCTTATGCACAGAAACAGAAACTGCATTGTTCTTTAAAACATACTCCATCTTCTGAACAAGTGAAAACCTACATTTTGCAGAAGTTGGCCATATTTGATACAACTGCCAGACAGAAAACACCCGAGCAAGTCAAAAATATCAATCACGCAAGAATCCAGGGTTGTGGTGTACAACACAAATGCTGCATTTCATCAGATATTTGGACATTTCAATTCAAACTGGGAGATTCAGCACAAAAGACATGAAATAAGATGATTTTGCATGATGAGTACACATCTTGGCTTCCGCGTTTTGGGGGCTTGAATGGATGGTGGGAATTCCCAAGACCATGCTTTCTGATGACGACATAAAATAATGGGATGATCATCATTTGCTGTCAGAGCAGTAGCTTTTTATAAGAAAATCCAGACATCACTAATAACTTGAATGTTTTGTTTGCATGCATTGCCTGTGCAATTTTTCAGATGCAGGAGGGCAAATGTCCAGCTATTCTGAAAATACACCTGGCCAGTCATGTAAAACTGTTGCCAAATGAGATAAATCAGATCGGAGTTTATCAAGTTTGCACAATGATAAAAGCTGATTTCCATTTTTTAAGACTGAGTGTCAATCCTTTGCAGTTATTTTAACTGAAATTGCAAGATGTGAATACAACAAAACTTCTATGGATAACATTTACCCGGATATCTAAACAGTGTAATGCTGATTGGTGTGGGCTGACTTGTTCAGTGATAATGTTCACAATTCAGCATTAAAGTGGATTCATTAAAAACCTTTATGACAACAAAATCTTTCAAACAAAAACCTTATACAGTCAGCAAAACACTCAATTTAGATTGCCTTACGCATTTTATACCTATTCTTTTTAGCAGTAGCAGTAGTTGTAGAGAAATCTAATGAATTAAAGGAGAAAAATATATATATGCTAAAATCTGAAACTAATACAGATCACTGCCACAGTGCTGTTAAAAACCACACTGAGAAGTACATGCTGCCAATCTTGCAGCACTGAAATGGTGCATGTTTGATTATTTTAATGAAATATATAAACAAATAAAAATCAAAAATACATCAAAATAGAAAAAAAAAGAGATGAATGTGTACTGTTTAGTAGGTAGGCTTGCAGCCATGCTGACTCTTCAACGTCAAGCCATCACAAAGTGAAAACAACCGAATCTGATCAGTTCCAATTAATCAAATGTTCCTCCATACAATGTCCAACATCTCTGCTTTGCAGACAGCAATCACTGAATAAGGTAAGTGCTGAGATTACACCCACTCCCCCAACATCAACCCATTTCATCCTTTCCAAATTTAAATGATGTAAATGAAGAAGAAAATACTCACACAAATTTCATTGATGGGAAAATTTTTGAAAGTGAAACCATAACAGCAGCTCAGTTCGAAATGCAGGTTATATTTTATACGTACTGGAGATAGATAACATGGAGGGAAAGGGAGGAAAGGGGATGTGACAATGTTTCTGTTCAAATCAGCACACACTTACAACTACCCTTATTCTGTGGCGAGATTCATTCATACTGGTCAGTGAATAACAAAAATCAAAGGTCACCCAATGTGAAGCAGTCCACTGTGAGACAGGGAAAAGGCAGACAGGCAAGTAACTTCAAACATCAACAGTAGTCTTGTTCTTCACAGTGACCAAATGTGACAAACAAATAACACATGTGAAGTACAGCCCACTTACTCCACTCACTGAACATCTGCACACTTGACTAGAATTCCGAGCATGTTCTGGCTTCTTACGAAAGCAGGCAAAATTGCAATAAAAATAAATAATCATTCAATTAAAATAGTCACATGCAATAAAAACAGGAAATATGAAGCCTTTACCTTGAGATAAAAGAACTCAAGAGGTGAATGATTATCAAAATACAAGCAATGAACAGGTTGAAAATGGGTTTAATTTCCAAAATGATTTGTGGATCGCAAACACACACTAATGAACAAAAACCAAACAAAAAAAAACCACAAGTACATACAACCCAAAACCAGAGATCGCAAACACACACTAATGAACAAAAACCAAACAAAAAAAACCACACGTACATGCACCCAAAACCAGAGACAAATAGAAAAACTATCAGAAAAACAACACATGCTTTTTGCACACTACTCAGCACCAAAAATAAGTTTCCAGAATCCATACCATAGTCCCATGAGGAAATTCATGGACACGTACCTCCTCAATTAGCACACTAAGTCTTTGAAATTTGTCACGTCATATGCAGTACATTAGAAGCCAAGCCTCCAAATACATCTGTATGACCTACTGAACTGATCCAGGAGATAAGGTTATTATCAAGGATCAAGGATATGGTGTTAGTATTACATAGATTACATACACAAGCCAGTCAAATCTGTTCAGGTAACCAGGCAGTGACAATTGTACACAAATGAAAAAAATAACATACAAATTCATAGCATAAAAATCTTGTCCTCATTTTAGCATTTCTAAGTTGAAAAAGAGAAGGAACGGTTTGATCAAGAGCTTTTTAATGTTGGAAAAAAAAAAACAAAAAAAAAACAAACGTAATTGCATTTTATTCCAGAAAGTACTTTTGGAATTTTTATCAACCATGGTCCAATTGAGGAAATTCCATTTTCCAATGTCTACATATGGAAAACCAGCAGTTGCTAAAGGATAAGGTCACAAGTGCCAAGCCTTGAGTGCATGTCTAATGACCTCTGCACAAGTGCTATCCAGCATGTAATGACACTGTTTTCAAAATGCAGAATGTATAGTCAGTTTGGCCTATCTTCACAGTGAAAAAAACAGAGAGAGGCTTGATGAAGACCACAGGCAACAGGTAGAACTTGGGTTTGGCCAGGATATCTGACAAGTATCTAAAAGGCAAATCACCTTGTTTGAAGGTGGCGTCACTTTAATGGCCAATGAGGCCATGAATATCATTACAACTGCCAAAATCAGGAGCAACCAGGACACTATATCTGAAAACAGCAGTTTGAAAGTAGCCTCCAACAGACTCCAAGGGCCCATGACTGTGATGTATGTACTGAAAGACTGAGAAGCTCTAGGAAAACTCCGAAAAGCATGGGTTATGAACTTCTTTGAGACCAACAGCAACTATAGAGCTCTCAAGACAGGGTCATCTCAAAAGGAAAGACCCCTCCTCCCACTCTAAGGTGGGAGAGAACTGAACCTACAGTAGCCTTGTGCATGACTGCTCCAGGCTGAAAGTCCTATCAAGGAATACAGATCCATAAGGAAATGTTGCAGCTGTTTCCCAGTGGAACTGAAGAGACACTGACTGATGCTGATACCAGAAAAGCCAGCAGTTCTACTGACTGGAGGAGCACATCCCTTGAACAGAACCAACGTGGTCACTAAGAGACACCTAGTGTTGACCATCTACACAGACACCAGTGTATGGACAACCATACCTGGGTTCCTATGAGGAATTCTGACCTCAGCTACAACAGAGATCTGAGCCAAGTAGGAGTTGAAGGGGAGACAGGTGAATCAGCTGAAGGTCTGGGAACCAAGGCTGAGAAGCCAGAGTGGAGCCACAGGAATCAGGGTCATGATTTCTGTCCTGGTTTTCTTGAGGAACCTTTCTGAAAATGGATATAGCTACACTGCATTGTTACCAGATCATTGACTACAAAGACATACTAAGTGCACCATGTCCTAAGGACAGCAATATGGAGCAGCCATTCTCTTTCAAAGGCTTTGGACTTTGACATTCATATAGGCTCCTGCACAAGTTGTCTTTTTAAAAAATTTTTTACTGGGCGTCATTGTCTACAGTTCCAAGAATACTGAATAATGAAAATCACTCAAACATGCCACACTGAAAAACGACACAGGCAGTTCATGTGCATGCACACACATACGCACATAAACCAGACAAATTAAAGAACTGCCACTGGACATCAGTCTGCCTTGGGCAGATCAATATGCCTTCAAACAAGATTTCATTTGTATATAAATATACTGTCCAAGGATCAACATCATGAAGAAAAGCATACACAGAAGCACAGACAATACATTTGTGTTCCTGCCACTGTACTGATTGAATATATAATTTCCAAAGGCTTGCACCACACATCAATTGTTTATAGCTGCCAGCACCTATAGCCACAAATTTACAGTGAATACGTGTCAAGCTTCTCACTGCTGCTACGTCTGTCCAGCACGTGTATTCACAAGTGTTCCCTGCATGTTCAGTTACACCATGCACACTGCTGCAATGACTGCCAGCAGTAGACATCCTCTTTGTCATACTTGATATTTAAGAGCGGACCGGGCAAAGAGGGGCGTCTTTTCACTGTTAGCCGCACGAAATTTGGCTAAACAGAGCAAACCGATAGGCCTAGTTTGCATCAGTTTGACATGGTACAGTATATGACACCAAACAAGATGTCATCACTGAACATTCAATGATCAATCTTGGTATCAGATACAGCTTGTTTTTATGCCAGTTTACCGTACTCTGTCCCTGCATATATTCAGGTTTTGGTAAATACATGATGAGCAATAACAATATGCAGCGCACATAACAGAAAGCAAGCATCCTGCTTGATACAATTTCCAGATGTCACTCGAGTCATTGTCAGGAAATATGTGTGCTGCTTTCTGCAAACACACTACAGTTTTTTGCAGGATGTGCATATGAAGAAGGGGGGGGAATGATACTGTTTTTGTTTCTAAAATCAAGTAATAATCAACAGCTCCTGAGAGTTGCCTAATACCTTTTCTTTTTGCTCTCAGTTCACATCCATCCCCTCTGAACAGAATACACTTTCCCTTTGGTTTCAAACTTAAAGCTGTGATAAAAATCAATTAAAACTAATAAAAGAAGACAAACACAAACTCTAGAAGCTAAACAATTATATACCATATTTAAAGAGAAGCAGGACGGTATCAGAAAACACTTATCCCGTTAAAAGAAGTCAAACAAATGCAGCTGTCCACAGGGAAACCATTCCACTAGCTAACAGGGAGAAGGGATGCTGGATGAGGCAGTCCGCTTAGTTTCCCAACGACCACATGGTTTGTTGAAGTTGGTCACCCTCTCCACCGTATTGTTAGCATTAGTCTCACTTGTTTGTCTCCAACACTCTCTCCATTTTCCACATCCATTACACTTTTTTTCAACACACTTTTCTTTCCTGAATTGTACACAGGCACAAAATTCACTCTCTTTTGCCAGCTTCCAAATTAGAATAATTCTTTATACATCCTTCTTTCTTAAATTCCTTGTTCATTCATTTATCAGTTCAGGTTTTTTTTTGTTTTGTTTTTAATTCACCATGACCACTCTCTTTTCTGTAAGCCAGCCTGAAACTTGTCAGCACTCCTGTGCTATTCCAGACCAGATGTGTCAGACCAGATGGGTCAGGTGGCAGCGGCCCTTAGGTTCACTCCGGTTTGAGTCGTTTGGCTGCAGTGGGGCCATCCCCCGCGGCTGCCACCTGCGTGGAGGAGACAGGCATGACCAGGATGGTGTGGGTCTTGCTGGTGGGCACGGCAGTGGTGGCTGCCCGCACGGTGACCGCCTGGGGCAGGGAGCCCTGGGCATGGGTCAGACTGTGGGAGGGGGTGGCCGCACCTGCCGATGTTCCAGACAGCACCACCACCGCACTGCCCGTGGCTGAGCCCAGGGCCGAGGCCGAGCTCACCATGCCGTTAGTGGTGGGCCGCACAGTGATGGTGGCATTGGCGTTGCCGTTGGGGGCTGTGCCTGCGTTGGTGGTGACCAGCATGACCGTGGTGGGGGCCGCGTTGCTGTTGGTGGTGGAGGTGGTGGGGGCTGAGGCGCTGACTGCAGGGGCCTCTGTGGCCAGGCGCACAGGGCCCACCGCACTGCTGCTGCTGCTGCTGGAGGTGGCCGGGGCTGGCCGCTCAGACTCCAGGCTGCTGATGGCCACCGCCGAGCTAAGGTCTGAGAACTGCCCACGAAGACACTACAAATTCAGTTCAGTGAAACAAGTAAATCAGGGTTTGAAATAATCCGAAACAACATTCTGAACACATGATTTTCTACACACTGCACCTACTTTTGCAAGCGTTCTTATTTCACAGAAGAGGCAAAAGGCAAAAAAGATTCTCAGCTTCTCTCTAGGTCTCCAGTAAAGGTACAGTGTTTGATGGTAACCAAAGCAAGGAAAAATCAGTGCATGTTTTAAGAACTTTTCAGGCTGCCATCCCTTGTTCTCATGCCTGAGTGCAGTATGATTTCTCGGCAACAGGAACTTCTTTTCAGAAGTTATGAATATTTATTAGATGCCAGGAACATGCTTTAAAAGTTAAAATTTAATGGATTTTGTGGGTGGGTATGAAAAAGGACACCGAATCTTAAAATCAATCAATTCTGTAATTTGAACTGAAGATTTTACCAGAATCTACTAACAAAAACAAACCCAACACTGAATGCAACTCTTTAGGGTGGTTCTTACCTGGCGAACTTCCCCCATGACAGCAATGGGGGTCTCTCCAGTCACGTTGGCCACCTTATGCTCCACCAGGTAGAACATATATTCGTCATACAGCAGACGGATCAAGTGGAAGGAGCCAAAGCTGGCCGCACTGCGCAGGGTCAGGTCCCTGATCACCATGGAGCTGCACAATCACACACAGACACTGGCTGTCAAGACACAGATGAATATTCCAGTCAACATTTTCCTCTTCAAAACCCACAAAATATACCTCTTGGCACTTCCATGCCTCTTCTGACAAGGTTACAAACCAGTGTCAAACTTCAAGGTACAAACAAGCGTCCAAATTCAAGCATTAAAATTCAAGGTACAGGCAAGTGTCCAAAATCAAGGTACAAAAAGTCTTAAAATTCAAGGTACAAACAAGTGCACTTGAATGTACAAACAAGTGTCAAAATTCACGGTAAAAACCTGAGTACAAATTCAAGGTATAAGCAGGTGTCCAAATTCAAGGTACAATCAAATTCTAGGTACAAACACAACAACTGTTTGTCTGAGATGGAAGTGGACAATGGATCCCTACTTGCTGTCACTGCCGTTTTCATGCACTAAACCCTCCCTATCCCCTTCCTCATTTAAAATTTTTTTTTTTTTTTAAACTAGTCCAGTTGCCCACTGCTTCCCTCACTTGTCAGTCATTCAAAACAGGTTCCTGTGACATCATCACCACCTTCCCACCCAACCCTTTCCCTTGCCTACCTGTAAAAGGACCACTTCAGAAGGAACTGCCTGGCTGCTCTGGGGAAGTTGGGCGAGCCATCATGAGGTTTCAGTACCTGGTTGACCACAGCCTCCAGCCACACAGCCCACTGCTCCAGGGAGTTGCCCTGCTTCAGTGTCTTCTTGAAGTCCTGCTCCAGCTGCTGGACCACTGAGTCCTCACACTGACACACCCATGAAGCTTGCTCCTGTGGTCAACATCAGCACCAACTGGTCAATATCTCGGACATCATCATCGACATTCATCATGAAAAAGTACAGAAGTATGATAGTTGCGTCTGACTACCGCTATCAGAACAGCAGAGGAGGCAACTGCTGTCATGAGTAGCTGGGCTAGAATCTGATTACAGTGGAGAATGCCTTGCCCAATTACATTCCCATTCTCTCAGCTAAGAGGGCTTTGAGACAGTTGGCATTGGGATGGTTCCAAGGCCAACTAGCCCCCAAGGCTGCAGCAGTGTATTCTTGCCTTCTAGCCTAAGAGTCATACACGTTCACAAAATACTAAGCTGTAAATGAATTCCCATTGCAACAGAGACACCAATGATCATAAAGCTCTTAGTTTGCTGCTGGCCCAACTGTGGCACACACCAGCAAGTAACCTATTGTTCACATTTAATCATTGCCTGCACCCGTTCACAATGAACTGTTTCTTACACTCTGCATATCTAGCCCATATCTAAAAGTACTCATGTGCCATGTGTATCTTTGATCACAAGATGTGCCACCCAGGTAACAACAACATAATTAAGACAGCCTTTTTAAAAACAACGTATTTCCTTTTTCACTACAATCTCACATATTACCTAAAAAATAATTTGAAAGAAAACAGCCCCCATCCATTAACATCATTAGAGTAAGTCATTGCTTGAAGTCATGACTATCATACAAGAAGAAATCATTCTCTGTGTTTGGAAAGTCACCACATTCATGTGAACAGAAAGACTGTTGAATATGACGCATTAAAATTATGGCATAAGACTGCAGCCATCTTTTATCCTTTCAAAGACTGGTATGTTAGCAGTCACTGATACCACAAGAGAAACCCTGGTCACCTGAACATTGGCGAAGTCAACACGGTTCAGGTCTGTAAGCATCTGGTTGATTTGCGAAGTGTTCTGCAGCACAGCCCGAGCAGCCTGGGCCAGGTGGTTGAGAGATGTGTAACGACGCAGAGTCTGGGCAAAGGCACTGACGGCTCCCAGCTGACAACACACCATCACAAACATCAGTCACAGTTCTTACTTGTCTGCCCATCCTCTACCCCCCCCTCCCCAAAAAAAAAAAAAAAAATTAAAAATTAAAAAAAAGAAAAAAAGAGAGAGTATCAACATATTTCTCTGTAAGTTTAGGATGGAAAAACATTAATTACAGTGACAATCAATTATATATCTACACCAATGAAAATAATTATGTAGCTACATGTGTATTATGTAGCTACATATGTGTTTATTATGGAGGCTATTCCTGTAAATGTCTTTAGCTGTAGTTCTAAAATTATGTGTGAAATATATCATGGAGGTGAAACACTTTGCAACATTACTGCACATGGTCAGTCACAAAATGTAGGTCCAGACTATCTCAAGAGAATGAAGAATAATACCATATTCACTTTTACATAATTATCTGTTTTCCAACAAGGTGATTTTACAGTGATAATTATAAAGAGTGAGTGTGGGTGTGTATTTGTATGTGTGCACTTGTGTGTGGGAGTAATTGTATGAATAAATGAACAGTACTAAAATCAAACTTTTATTATGCTGAACATAATTTGACACAACTGTTGATTTGTTCTTACCTTTGCTTTGATCATTTCTTCTGGCATGCCCTGCATTGCAGTTTTCAACCACCCCTCTAAGCTCTTGGCAAAGTTTCGGATTGCCTGAGTCAAAGAACCTGCACAGTGAAAATGCTGTTGAAGAGTTCTGTCCACAATGACTCATTTGATGGTTAAGATTTTTGCACAAAGACAACATACAACAATATTTATAATATGCTACACTGGCACTCCTCAGTCCCCAGGGACAAACACAGCTTTGACTATAGAATGGTTTTCAGTAAATTTTGAACATCTTCACACCTAACTTCAAACATGAAGAATACTGCTAGCAAATGAACATTTCTGTTTATTACCATCAACTGCAGATTTATTGAAAAAACAACAACTTTATCTTGAAAAGAAAAAGCATACTTGTATACACAAAAGCAGATGGGTGGGTAGGTGACAGAGAGAGATGAGACTCACTTGGAATTGGTCTCAGGACATCTGGGATTAACACTTCCACAAGCGCCTGATAAAAAGCATAATCAGCCCGTCGTACAAATTTCTGCACTGGTTCGTAAGTGCACAGCAAACACAGCTTCTCCTTTGGCAGCCGCTTTTCTGCCTCTGCTTCCCTGCAACATCCAAGAATCAGACTGCACATAGCATTTATTCAATTTACTGCACACAGTATTTTAACAGACTGCACACAGCATTTCTTTAACAGGCTGCACATTGTTCTTTCACAAAGTGCACATAACATCTATTCAATGACAGGCAATTTTGTAATTCAAGGAGGGGGAGGGGGGGAGGGCGCGGGGAAGAATCTCTTGCAGACACTTTTCCCTAGAATTGGACTCCTCTTGGAGCATTTCTGTGAGGAACATATCTGATTTTACCAGAAGCACAACTCAGTGCCATTAGATACAAACTCAGCCTTTTCATCAAATGCAAAACTAAAACGCCATGGGAAAAATCGAGTGCTGATAGGAATGAGAAAAGACATCTTGGGTCTTTCGAAATTCAAACCGACCAATATCCTTTCATATTACAGCTGCACTCCTCAATGATTTCCCCCCTACTCCAGACTAGGCTGGCTATTCCATAGCTACACGATAAACACAATGTTTGTAGTCACACTGATCCGTTTTATCAACAGACGGGCTTGTTTACACCACCTACATTTTCCATTCAAAACATCCTACTGGATGATAAAAACCATACAAATTTTTCAGTTTACGCAATTAACAGAGAAAAGAAAGCACGCAAGGTGGACACACCTCAAATTGTATCATGCTTGTAAGATAACATTCTTGGTTGACTGCCTCATACTTTATCATGCTTGTCTTGTTGAAGAGTAGTTTGGGAACAATTACCATACAGAGAAAGCAGACACTTACGCATGTGGCTCGCCACTGGAGGTGCGCCAGAATTTCTGCCACAGGACCTCAATGAGGTGGAAGTGCAGGTTGACCACAACATCCACAACAGCCTGAAACAACACCCGACAACACTTTCCTGAGGGAACAGCATTAATTCACACAGGCAATGTCATCAGTCCACACTTCAAACCAGTTGTGCATCTCCGATAAATCTTTTCCCACCAGTATCCATAAGATGTGACAGCAAATCCTGCCACTGAACATTTTTTTCTAAACAAAAAAAAGTCATCAAGAACAGAATTCACAGAGGTTGACATCGCAGTCTAATATCTAAACCGAGGTACTTCACCACACTACACTCACAACGGTTTACCCACTCAAGTATACTGTACTGACTATTCCCTTTACATTTATATGCTGCCATAACTGTTTTCAAACACTTCCAATACATATTCATCTAAAACAACAACAATAAAGTAAATGCCACATCTTTTTATTTGTCAGCATTTTCATAGCCAAATCTAAAAAAATGATGCCTCTTAACGCCCAAATAGGGAGGAGGGAGGTGTAAGAAGTTTCCTTCTGTCCTCAGCATAATGGCATACCTCAGCGTGCTCCTTGTAGAGCTTCTCAAAGGTGCGCAGGTCAGTGATGGTGACCCCTTCGGGCAGGGGCAGGGTGGAAGTGTCGATGGCCCCGAAGGAGGGCAGGGCCATGGAGGCATCCCCAAGGAACTGCTGGTGCTGCTGCTGGGCCTGGCTGGCCTCTGACCCCACTCCAGCACCCCCTGCCCCCTGACTGCCCTCCCCTTCCGCTGCATCCGCTTTGTTGTTGGAGGGTCTGCCACCACACATCACCATCAGTAGAAGCCAATGCCACTTTCATGTCAAGTTACACTGATACAATTTTTTGTTGTTGTTTAAATCAACAACCATAAAAAAGTATCAAATCCCAAATCATGAAACACATCCAAATTTCCAAAACCTTATAAACTATCCAATGTAATCTTAAACACTTTTGCTGAATCAAATAGCAAATAATGTGAACCAAATATACAATAGTAATACTGCAACCAAAAATTAAAATAAGGGGGGAAACGTATGACTGACATAAAGCTAAAAAAAAAAAAACAAAAAAAAAACCATGCACACAGTGCCCTCCCCAACCCATCACCCCAAAAGCAAGTGTGCAGATTGTACAATCCAATTTCACACAAAACCTTCCTATTTTTTCAGGGAGAGGTGGAAGTGAGGGAATATTATCATTGACACCACCCACTGGCACACCAATACCCAGCTGGAAATGGTCCAGTTCAGAGTTGTTTCATTCAACAATTCCTCACAACTGTTCCCTGACTGGAAGTGATCCATCAACATCTACAACTGTCAGAAACATGGAACAGCTATCCTTTCACATTTTGTAAGTAAATATAGAATAAGACATTTCTAAATAAGATGGCAAAGGTAAAAAAACAAAACAAAGCCACTATATCCTATATGGACTGAACACAGAGGGACAAGACCATCAGTCACACACAGAAGGGGAAAAGTCAACTTACTTTTTCGCTGTGTACATTGGCTGCTGTCTCATGGCCATTGTTTGCTCATCAGTAAACTGATTGAGCGGTGAATTGGCTTTGATGCGAATACCATAGTAATGATACTTCGAATTCCCCCTGTGAACACAAAATCATAACATTACAGGTAAAACTAAAGGTACAAATCCAACTAATATTTCATTTTAATATGCAGTGATGAACGATCTAGTAGTAGACACCAGCTGATGTCCGAGGAAAAGATACTGCAATGACTTAATACGTGAAGCATAAACATATGTCAAGCTAAAAGAAAGAGAAACATCCCTTGGCGAATGGGCAAAAGAGCCAGCCACTCACCGTGTACCAAGGCGACGAGTGCGCAGTCCCAGAAACACTGAGCGAATCAGTTTACCAAAGGAGGCAGGGTTCATGGGATCCAGGTTCTGCTCCTGACAGTGGCGCAGATAGTGGTAGTACAGAGTGCTGCGGGGAAGACTGACCCCCTCAGACGTTTCATAGTTATCCAGCAGCCACTGAACCTGTCACATAACCATCATACTTTAAAAGCAAATCTGTCAGTTAGGATCATGAAACAACCTGCTGAAAGAGCGGGGGCAACACCCTAAATTTTGTGTGTAAAATTTCTCCAAAAAAAGAGAGGTCCATTTGGTGAAGTGAATTTTGTGGATATCAACTTCTTGCCTAGGCACTGATAAACAGTTGCAGTTCTAATTGTCCTTGTCCTCAAAAGATTACCTTGTAATTCAAATTGGTGATATTTATCAAAAGACAGAAAAAATATATTCCCCATATACTATATAGACAGCACAGTGCAAAAAAGCACTCTCTCCAAAGAAAAATTAACTGAAAAATTGGCTTCAAGTTTATGGTGCATTTGTATGCACACTCAAGTTCAGTGCCATTTTCAAAGATAAAAACAGGTACTGTTTCTGATACAAGATTCATACATTACAAATCCTCAAGATGCTGATTTGATCCAAAATAATATATATACTAATCAAAGCAATGAAATTATATGTATGTGTACAGTACAGACACACACTAGCTAATACACCAGGTTTTAAAAAACAACAGATTACATCACATTTACAGTATATTAAAATATGAGATTAACAACCATAAATAAAATAAAAATTTTAAAATACTATATACTACTACTAATCATATACATAATAAGGGCTAAGTAATTCATTCATTTGACAACCAATACATGAGTTTGTAACAACAACAAAAAAAAGCCCAAAACTCAGGATGGGTATGATGACATGCAGAAATGCACTGCTATGTATGACTGATGACGACAGCATAACCAACAGAGCAACAAGTACCGTAGCAGGCGAGGCGCGGGTAGTGTGTGTCAGAGGTGTCCCTTCCCCGTCCATCGTGCCGCCCTGGATGAGGTAGGTGCCTCCCCCTGGCTGCTGGATTAGCTGACCCTGGATGGCCTGCACAGAGCCCCCGACAGGAACCAGTCCTGTCACACCCTGCAAAACATCACAGGGAAACCGTGCTGACTGCACTATCACCTCACACCACTTGCTCATTTACCTCAAATGAAAAAGGTGACTGCTGGACCTTTTAAAACAAAGTTGAAAATAATAATAAGTGGTGTAAAATGTAAAGTTCCTTAAGATAATGATAAAACGTTTGAAATGTCTTCATCTAACTTGACTTAAGGTACCTTTGATTTTACACCACCTTTATTTCCTCAAAACTACTTGTAAAATAAGATTCATCGTGATGTGTGCATTAACAAAACACATATGTAAACACAATGGAACTAGTACAGATATATATGCCAACATGGTCAACAAACAAAAATTCACCTCAAGAAAATGGTACCGATTTATATCTATATCATCTCTCATTTATCACTGGTCAAACTCCTGGAAAGTTACAACTAATACAAGATAAAGTTTCCATAAAACCAATAAAAGCTAATAAATTTGTTATCACATAACAAATCAAACTGTGTCAAATCAGCTGACAAAGTGAAAACAGATTTAAATGACTCAAGTGTACAAACCTGGCCGCCGGATGTCTGGTAATATGTCCCAGACACATTTGTGTACATAGTATTCTGTCCATACTCCTGATAACTTGACCTGTGAAACAGAAAATAAAATCTTCAAATATAGACCTTTGTACAGTCATTGGACATATCAATCATGAAAATCATACTGCCAATTCCAATTCTTCAACCTCTACAGTCTGATGTCTGACAATACTCAATTTCTGTTCCTCAAACTTATCAAACGGTATAAAAAGGTACATCATAATACTAATAAAATTATACACAAATTCAGGGTACATAACCCAGATAAGAAATCTTAGCATTAAAAAAACACACAAGTTATATAAAGTCTTTAAAGTTACTCGTAGTGGTTTTATCTGCCAATCCCACTTGTATGCTAAAACAAAAGAAGGGAAGTTTATATCTGATCTTTCCCTCGCAAGAAAAAACAAGAGAGGCAAGGCCTTCAAGACTCACTTGTGATACACTTTAAAAAAAAAAATCAAAAAAATCTAATCCTTAAAATTTGTTCTGTATTTGTTATTATAAAGCTTCTGGTTAAAAGAAAAAGAAAAAGAAAAAAAAAAGTCCTAATGGCAGATTCGAACTCCATGTGTTCGGGTGAGAAGAAACTGTCTTACCCATTATGCTATTGTGGCTCCTTAAATTTGGTGTCAACTGACAAAGTATTTGCAGAGAAAATGGCAATGTTTACCACAGACACACAGACAACCGAACACTGGGTTATAAAACATAGACTCACTCTGTTTACACAAGTGAGTCAACAACAACAAACCAAACGAACAAAACTGAAAGGAAGATCCAGGCCTTCAAGAACAAATGCCTGAGGAAGCTCCTTCAAATTTCCTGGATTGAGCACAGGACCAATGAATATATACAGAGCAGAATTAAGAACCTTGCCGGACCTCAGGACACCTCTCCTTTCAACTGTGAAGAGACGCAAGCTACTATGGTTTGGGCACAACACTTGACACACCAGTCTGTCCAAAGCAATCATGCAAGGCACCATCAAGGGCGGAAGAAGAAAAGGAAGACAGCGGAAGAACTGGCATAAGAACATCAAACAATGGACCGGACTCCATATATGTGAGCTGCTGCTGGCAGCTGCTGACAGAGACAGATGGAGAAGGGAGGTTACGTCTGTGGTCCTCAGGTTTCCACCCAACGACTACTTTGTAGTTATGGGCCTGAAGCGGAAGCAGAAGCAGCTCCTTAACTGACGTTCAAAAATATAATATTTAAACATGCTTTTTTAAAGGGCGATAAATCGATTGCGGTATTCGCAGTGAGAACACTGTTTAAATCATATTATTCTGGTGTATCTTGGGCATTCAAAAAATCTTTAAGGGCAATTAAAAATTCTTTTTAAGTCCGCGGTAAAGGAGACGTGGCTATCGCCGCAATCACACTGCAACATTTAGCCCTTTTCTCTGGATCTAGATAGATGTACAAGTTAGTTACACCCGGTTGACACGGTCGAGTCAATTTCTCTTTTATGTTCATTCTAGTTTTATAGTTTTAAAGTTGGTATGAAAATTGAGTATTTTGTTAAACTAATAACATGCAGAGCTAAGTACAAGTACTTCTAAACGTCATATGAAGTGAAAAGGACTTCATTTAGAGAAAAGTCAAGACTGGAAATTTTTACGTTTCATCAATTCAAGGGTATTAACTCTCATGGTTTATTATTTTTAACTGAATTCCGACTGATTCTGTGGATATTTTTATGGCAGTCTGGGGTATAATCCAGTAAGTGATGAGGCGTTCACAAATCTTTCTCTGAATAAATATTTAACGGTCTCCTTCTCCAACTTTCCATCACATGTTATTGTGTATTGTCCATTGAATATAGGATTGAACGGGCATGTCAACAACTTGAAACAAAATGGCGTTGTTCACATTCGCGAAGAATATGAGCACGCGCTTTGAATATGTATAAATATGTGCACACAACTGATTTTTGCCCATGACCTTCTTGGCTCAGCCAGTAGATCTATAAAGTCCACTCGTATTGATTTTAGTATTTTCCGAAAAAGACCACTTAGGCGAATGAACATAGTGAAAGCTCTGTACACTGAGAATAAAACACACAAGCTTTTTATGTATTGAGTATAATTTCAAAATGTAATGTTTAAGATGAGAAAGATCAGTTTAACACAAATTAAGTCCCCTAGCATTAATTACAGATTAATTTCCCTCTTTTACTATCCGCACCAAAGACATGCAAAATAAATATAACTTCCATGCTCAGCAAAAGAAGTTCCTGTTTGAACAAAAAAATGATAAAAATGACTGTTCTTGTTGTTGTGTCAGAATATCAGATCAAAGTGCCAAGTTTAGAGAATAAAAGAATATATAAATATAACAGTAAATTCAGTCTGCATATAATTTGGCTTCTTTTTTTTTTTTTTTTTGTGCCCATCCCAGAGGTGCAATATTGTCTGAATGTCTACCACAGGCACAGACAACCAAACACCAGGTTAAAACATAGACTCACTTTGTTTACACAAGTGAGTCAAAAAGTACAATGAGTCTTGATATAAATCCTGGGTAAAATGTTAATATCATATGTCATTTTACCTCAAGTTTAAATTCAACAATACCATCACCATAGAACCACACCAGACACAGAGACAGGAAAAGTGGGCTGGGTGGAGGCAGGATTCATAAGATATACAGCTGACAAAGACTTACAGTAGACCACCAATCTGTCTCACACACATACAGAGGAATCCATCAATAACAAGTCTTCTGGCAGTAATAAATCAGTTCCTGAATAGTTCCCACCTAGTTAAGCTTTCCTAATAGTGTCTGACCATCCGTCATGAAGTGGACTGTAAAACCAGTACCAAGTCAGTATACAGTGAGTTTTTCTCAATTCAAACCTCTTTTCATGTACGCTGAAATGCCAAGTCGAAGCACTGTGACTGTGTTCAAACTCCAATACCATTAACATAAATAAATGAAAGGCTATCACTATAGTGCTGCAAATCTATGAGTGTCTCATGGCATAGGTCTCTTGCTGGAATCTTATTTATCTATGCAAAATCATCATTTAATTATCAAATATCCAGCAGACAGTGATATATGCACAAAAGAATTCTCTGATAATTTAGCAAAACCCACTGAGTAATGATGATTACAACAAAGCTAAAAGGTATTTTCCCCACATAAAACATTATTTAACACTGGCCGTAGCTGGTTTTTCAAGAAATGCTAACAACATAAACAAACAAATTATCACAGTCTGCACTGATAACTGTTACAAATAAATTCCACTGTATGCACACACACACACACACACACACACACTCTTTTAATTTGATAAAGTTCAGATGTCCCAAATGATGATATCTGACTGATTATCTATTTTCAGTCTGATATTTCTGTGAAGAAACTAAACTCTTAACCACAACATATGAAACAAAAATCTTCTCTTGTCTAATTCCACCTTTTGATTTTCTTTTATAACTTTAAAGTTATTTAAGAAAAAACCTCACAGTGACAATCTCACATTCTTCATTATCATCCTTTCTATAGCAGACTCTACTTTGAAATTACACTCATTTACCTCAACCAGTTAAATTTCATTTCACCTAATTCAAGCAGAAGCTGCTACTATACATTATGTTGAAGCTTACCCTCTTCATTTCTAATCACCCAGGCCAAGACAGCATTTAACAGTGTCCTTCTCCAACAATGTCTCCATTACCAGAGAGCAAAAGTTTAAAACCAGGTAAGACAAAGAAACACACACAAAGAGAAAAAAACAAACCCATAAATAAGTATCTGTACGCCAATCAATGTTAGTTTCAAAAGTGTTTGCTGACGGATGTCTTTTGGTTTTGACTAAATTGCAATTACTGCTTGTACAATAAGAGGGTGGGGCGGGGGTGTAAATCACAATATTTTCCAGTGACTGAAACAATAAAATGGGAAAGTTAAATCAGCATGTCCAAAATGATCCAGAACTTGCACTGTATGATCAATGCACCAGTCTGCCCGAACTATCTGTCAGCAAAACCCTTTTGTTATATACATAGGAGTTCCTGTTGAAGCAAAAAGATTTTTCTTTTCTCTCACCTGTTCTTGATAAAATAATTTGTTTCCTTTTATCTTGACCATCCTATCTGCGGATGCTCCACAAGTCTTTTGATTTCAGTATACAACCACACCCACTCAAACGCAATGAGCATATGGCATCATAAAAACTTCATTTCAAACTACAGGTGGCTGGTTGCTTCAAACATACTTTTGTTTTCAACAGGTCCCCCATGTGAAAACTGTGAGAAACACAACAGAAACAACAGATATGCCTGTGCAGAGGTAGCATCACAGCAAACATAAACAGGGATATGAGAGGCATTATCAATCATCCTATTTTATGTATGGGGTAACCCCTAAAACTGAGGGGACAGAGAGAGAAATCAGGCAAAGTAAAGAGACAGGTGAGGAGACAGAATGAGAAAGCAAGAGGAAGGCTAGTAGTAAAGGGAGAAAAGACAAGACGCAGAGGAGCAGCCAGACCCCCCCTCACCCCCAGGAAAAAAAAGAAAAAAGAAAAATCATCAGTTCTATCCCAGTTATTTCCTAAAATTATACCTTAATACAATGTCTCTCCTTCTCCATCACAAACACACGTTCACACACACATACACACAAACACATGTCCAATCACACTCGCAAACACACTTGTATTCAGGTTTAACATTTGTGTTTTTTTTTAAATTCTGTAATGAGATACTGAAAAGAATGGTGACTTAAGGGATATATTTTGTGGTTTAAGCTAGCAATAATTTGTGTGTACATTTTTTTCATTTACCTGTTTTTGTACAATAAATAGTGCTCTGTTTAGAGACATATTTACATTATCATTGAGAGAATTAAACTGGTTGCTGCAGTATTTCTTCACATCAGCGAACAAACAATACATTCGC
This sequence comes from Babylonia areolata, assembly GCF_041734735.1. Taxonomy (NCBI): domain Eukaryota; kingdom Metazoa; phylum Mollusca; class Gastropoda; order Neogastropoda; family Buccinidae; genus Babylonia; species Babylonia areolata. The sequence goes on from NC_134895.1 coordinate 34,058,887, forward strand.
ACAAGCTGGAAGACTGGTTATGCCATCCCAACATCCCTGTCCTGGTTTCTCAATGTCCCCCCCCACCCCTGCCAAAATCTGGAGTCCAGGAAAACAACAATCAACATGCAGGCAAATCCAGCAGTGTAAAGGCGCAGCAATGAAAAGTCACACAGGCACATCTAACGATTGTGATCTCACGTGGCGTACATTTGCCCATTGGCGTAGATACCCGCTTCATTGTTCTCTACGTACTGAACGTGAGCAGGGTACACTGTCTGGGTCCCTGGCTGCAAGGTGATGGTGTCCCCTGTCCCTCCTTGGTCCACTTGCTCCACTGTGGAAGCTGAAAAATAACAAGCAAAACTTTTATTGTTGTTGTTTCATGGCGGTTTTGGGGTTGTTGGTTGTTTGTTTTTTTAATAACTTTTCAGTTATCTACATAAAACTTCTTAAAAAATGATAGAATCTGACTTAATAAACTATCTTTTTACAACTACTCACAGTACCAAAACCATGTTTTGTCTGGTCATTAGCAAACCACAGTCAGACCAGTTCTGCTTACCAATGTGAGAATCTTTACATAACTGTGGAACAGAGGTCTAGGGTTGTATGATCTAAAAAAAACCAAACAAAAAAAAACCCAACAACAACAAAAAACCCCAACTAATTTGAATCTCAATGCAAGTATCACAATTTTTCTACTGTTAGCAACAACAACAAAAAAACAAACAAACAAAAAAAACCTACAAATCAATGAATACACTATGCACTGTGATGAGCAAAACATTCGAGAGGATTAGAGGACTTGAAGCAGAAACAATACATAAACAAGAGATTATCTGTCTTATGAGCAAATATGAAGACATCAGAACTTTTCAACATGTGTACTTACTTGTTACAATGAACTGCTGGCCCGAGTGGGCTTGTGCAGGTTGGATAATGGTGGTGGTTCCAGCCATCTTCTGGCCTGCATTCACTCCATCTGCTGTGGCCACTTTTGCAACAGTGCCATTCTGAAACACATCAATCATGCACATTTCATCAGACCATTCTACCAAGGCATCAAAAACCCTTTGTTCCTTTGCAAGTTCTTTCTCCATTCTTTTCATTTCCTTATATCTTTTTTCAAATAATCAATTTCAAACCAAGTCAAGTAAATGTCTTGCACTAACACCCCCCCCCCCACCCCCCCCCCCTCCAAACGAAAACTTGGACATTAGATACTGATAAAACTAATCTCTGATAAAGATTAAACATCAAATTATGAAAAAAAACAACAACAAACAAAAAAACAACTAGTATACATACACACTCACTCTCTCTCTCTATATATACCTATATCTACACATACATTATATATAAAACACAAGAAAATAGGTGTGTTATGGATATTCTAAAGGATCTGAATGGGGATCATAATGCTTTGAAAATCAATGCACATGTGCATGCATGTGTGTGTGCGCATGCATGTATGAGTGCACTGTGTGTGCATGTGCATGTGTGTGCGTGTGCATGTGTGTGCGTGCGTGCGAGCATGTATATTAAGAGAAAGAGACAGAGACAGAGAGACAGAGATTTAGTCCTCTTTTTTTTTTTCTTTTTTGCAAAGAAAACAATTACAGTTACTGAAAACAATTACGGTTACTGCATCACATTTTTCAAACTGTACAGGAAAAAAAAGCTACCCGTCATACTAAACAAAAACAATATTTAATATTGTTACAAATGAGCTTTGATTTTGGAAGGTATCCAAAACACATTACCTTGCAATTTCCAAGGAGAAATTACAACTTAAAATAACACTAGACAGATGACAGCATGCACCTAAACTAAGAAGAAAAGTTACCTGATCACTGATAAGTGATATAAAATAAATACTCAGCTGCTAATACACCAGCAGCACAATCAACACTTCCTCCACCACTAAATGAAATAATTGCACCACAATTCTATTCACAGCGGTCACCAACAAGTATTTAATCAACCATGTTCTCTATATTCCTGGTAACAACAGTGCTGTAAACTCTGGACTCAAAGCAATATCTGAGAAGAAAACAAAAGTATGCAAGTAATTTTGTAACTTAGTATATGAAAAGCAACAACACAGCAGCAATTATATCTCAGATAATTGTGGAAACCAGCCACACATGAGCAAAAGAAGATTGAGAAGAAAGAATGTAAAGCAAAAGAATACAGACTAGGCTGAAAAAGAAAAAAAAGAAAAGAAAAGAAAAAAAAGGGTGAATCTGTACATCGTATGTTATTGTTAGGCAGCAGATAACAACTGAGGAATATCCGACATTAGTCAAAACATTAAGTGGGCTATACTGTAATAATTCATTCTGCCTTGCTGCTAATGCTATTGATTTGTTAATCCACATAGATTCATACATTTATTCTAGCTAATCAAATGTGACAAGATATCCATTCCATACCCACATTGAGCATGATTGTGTGTGCAATATTATCATTTTTCTGAACAGAGATGCCAGAACTGCAGACTCCCACTTCAAGGCTGGATAAAGATTATCTTAAACAAAGTATCCCACATATCCTATTTTTTCCCCTTGAAAAAGAGTTAAGACATGGGAAGTTCATTTTTTGGCTATGCTACAGATGTCAAGATAAAACACACACACACACACACACAAAAAAAAAAAAAAAAAAAAAAAAACCCAACACCAACACCCCCACCCCAAAACAACAACACCTAAGTTGAATAAAACTGAAAAAAAACCAACAACAAACAACGTCGATATCTTAGTTTAACTATGAATAACAAATAGAAACATTCAGTTATCTATGGCTGAGGATTTCCTAGAACTGTGCAAAAGTAGGAGACATTAACACTAAAACTTGAGATCAGTTCAAACATACTTCAATTTCTAACACAAACCAACCACAAGTCAGCTCTTCACACAGCTCTGCCAAAGTTTTACTAACATCAATTAGACAATAAGGTTTGTATCTTCGTTTCTGAAATCAAGTGTTTCAAATCCATCATCAAAATAGTATTTTCATAATCATATGCAAACTAAACAAAAAGCTTACAGTGATGTGCAAGTGATAACTATATATTCACTCTTTTCACCAATAACTTGCTTCAGGCACAGAAATATCGCATGCATCCTCACAATCGTATGCAAATATCCACATGCAAAATCAACTTCATCAAAAACTCCAGTTCACTCTCCTGTCTTCCCTTTTTTTTTTAATTACTCAAACTGCCCCTGCATACTTTTCTATTACTCAGTAACCATTTATCATAGCTCTGTACAATCCTGGCTGTCTGTAAAAACTAAATGAAATATTTATTGAATGCCAATGCATTTGGAAATAATGTCATGTAAATTTGAAATCAGGAATTGAGGAAAGGCTGGGTTAACACCACAAAAAAAAACAACTAATTGACCATGTCTGTGATGGAAATGTGCATAAAAGATCAAAACTGAAAGTATTAATAAACAGCAATGGTTAAATGCACAGCAAGAAAAGTTTGGAGTTTTGTTTTTTTTTATCTCCTTAATTCATGAAAGAATCAAAAGTGTACCACAGCTAATCCAAATCTCTTGGGGAGAGAGACTGAATAGTGAACTGACTGACTTGTAACTGTCCCATCTTTCAGAAATATACCTACACGTCTTCTTTTTTTCAATTTAAAGGACAACAAACATCAATAGTAGCACTGATCCACAAACAATTACAATGAATTCAATGTGACACTGACATTTTAGTTTCAACTGAGTTTCCACTACATTTGCAGTGAAGAAAAACATGAACTGTGAATGCAGTAATTCGAACCAGTAATGTTTTTGCTCATAACAAAAGTCTGTAACTGACAAGCTAGACAAAATATCACTGATAAAATTTTTTTTTTAAATGTTTGTATGGGGGACTAAATATGATTTAGGATTAATCATGAAAAAAAGTTCAATATCTTTCAATATCTTGGTTGACAGGTCACAGCCATTTTCTTCGTTTATCTGTTTTGTTTCAGGTAGGGAAGACCATCCACAACGGACAAGATCAAGCATTGCTGCTTTTGAAGCTACTCTTTTCTTAGCATTTATCTAACCCTAATACAACTGGAATCAATAACAGCACAAAGTATACTCCCTATTAACATCAGACACATTCTATACCTTTACTTTTTTACTTCTGCATTGAATTCACATGCAAGAGCCTAAGTATCATGGCATGAAAATGGTATGACATGTAAACTTAATGGGAACAATATTCAGTCCAAATCCAACAAGAAATCAACAGGAACAGAGGTCTATAAGCGCAGGCAACTAGAAAACTCTAGGTTTTTTTTCTTTGTTCACATTGCGAGTCTCATAGTTATAAAGCACTGAATTTCATTAACATTATCACTGGTAACCCCCATAAAAGTTTGAAATTTATAAGCTTATAAGTATGGAAGTGAATGCTAAGGATACTTTTTAAATATTGTGAACTTGGACCAACATTGAGTAAGATCTGACTAGCTGTTTTCAAGTCATTAATTTTTATGATCATTGGTCAAAGTTCTACTGAAGGGTTTTTTAAGAAAGTCTGTCCCCAGACATACTGCAGACAGAACAACACAGCTTCCTCACTAACTCTACCATGTAACTGATTTTAAGGAAGTAAAATCCATTACACTGCTTATACATGTAACATAAAAGTAACCATAATTTCCATCAGCTGTTAACTTCTATGTTGAAAATATACCGAACTCACAAACATCATTACATATAATTTATCATATGCATTCTGTCTGTGTTTAAAATTCATGTGCTGTGTGTGAGAGTGTACAAGAGTGCAAAGCACCCCAACATCCTCATGTATGCCTGAGAAACACTGTACGAAATGAGGTAAAGAGAATATATGTCATTAGTAACCACACGAAAGAGATAAACATGTAATTGTATCTAAAATCATCTACAGGTATACACTCACACAAACAGCATCAACTACTGTTAAGAACACAACCTGTGACACGACTTACCCCGTCAGCAGTAAGGTCTAATCCATATGCCTGTTGGGTATGCAGCAATTTTTCAAAATAATGGACAAATGCACTACCACCATCACTTTATGTATGCACAATGTCGTATTGATAAGCATGTGTGGAAATGGTTCTAAAGGCAAGTGCATGCATGTGCAGTAATTTTAGTTTTATTAAATTATTGCGCTGTATTTTTGCTGAGTTTTTTTTTTTTTAACATTGATCTCAAGTTAAAAAGCTTGGAAAAGTTTAAAACTAAGTTGGTAACTACATGACAAGTACTGCGTTTTAACTGGAATGTTTCTGAAGAAACCGTCCAATTAAAACATTCTTACATTCCTTGAGATCTCAAATGGACTTGTAATACTTTTTCCCAACATTCAGTGTCAACAGGTTTAAGCTGCATTGATCACATTTGTTGTGTATTTACAAGAATTACTGTTCTGGTTGTTCCCTAAGACTAAAAATGTAATGTCAAAACTCACCTTGCATTGACTGGACAGTTATCAATTCACAACAAAATGAACAATGCTCAATATAACAGACACACAAGACACCACTAGGAATCCTTGCAACTGGGACACACAGTGTAAACTGGACACGAAAAGTATGTGCCATGGCCATCCTGGAACATGCTGATGCAATATCAGGCAACGTTTTAATGAACCATGATAAGCATATGATCTTTAAAAAGCAGTTTCAAACATGCCTTATTCAGCTATTAAAATTCCAAGTACATGACGGTAAGTAATGCACATCTGTGCACTTCTACTAACCTGAACTGCTGTTGGATTCATGGCTTGGAGATCTGTTACATATGTTTGGGTTGCCATTGGAAACAGCCTGAAAATATAGTACACACATTTCTTTCATAATTAATGACATAATGTACTGACTCATTCAAATTTACTCATCAATTTAAATGTAATCATGTCATGTGTAATCACAATCATGGCTGAACAACTGAATAAAATCTGAAGAGACATTTAAGATTCAGTCGATCAAAGAAATTAAGAACTAATTCTTGAAACTGATTCAAAGCAAAAATCTTCTCAACTGTTCTCACTTGCCTTAGTTCCAAAATGTGTGTGCTAAAAATACTGACAAAACTAAATGCTGACTCCACCAGATACGGCTAAGGGCATTTTTCATGAGAGACAGCGGCTGACTTTGAATTCTCCACATACACAAGCATAAATGTACTAATTACAAACACATGTATCCTGTGAACGGGACTTTGTAGTAAATCCTGCTTCTCTAAGATACACGACAGAGTACCAGCTCAATAACTCAGCAGCAGTCCTGATTTGTACCAGTATAGCTACATGACAACAAAAAAATTATCAAAATTTATAAGACTAGTTATATGTAGGCTGCCTTTGCTAGACTGTAATGGAACAAATAAGGGAGTATATTATTTGAGTCATCTAGAATGAGCAGCATGATGGCAATACCACAGAGATATTAGCAAAGATGGGGCTGAAAACAAGAAGAAAAATCCAAACAAAATGTAAACAGTGCAATTCTTAACAAGGTAAAAACCAAACATACTCCAAACTTAATATCAAGAATATTTGTAATAAATCTATCTTTCATGTTTACTGGTACATTGCAAATCATTAACACCTTATTCAAAGACAGATACATGAGTGACATGGTTAAGAACTACAAGTTTTGTGAACTGCATTAGTTTTATACACACATGATCCATTAAACAGCAAAGCCCCCCACACAAGATACATGCATGCACAGAAACAAAAAAAAGGGGGGGAAGGGTATGAATGATAAAAGGTCTGTATTTATTTCCTAGAACTAGTAACAGTACAACCACATTTGGACATGTGGTTTCATGCTACATCTCTCATGGAAACCTATACTGTCCATGTGATGGCTGACCAAATCACATGGTTCTGAATGCCCTGTGGACACAGCTTTGTGACAAAGATTTTCCCCCCACTCCATATGGTCCAAATACGTGATAAAAACTTTTTGTGCACTTACATATCGTGATTTTATCGTATATTTTTCCCCGTGCTTTGATCTCGTGCTTCAGTGTTACCAAGCAACTCGCGGGTGGCCATAGCCGCATTTTTGAAACGCATGTTTCCACCTGCCTCGATTGCACTGCGCCGTGATCGCTTGACCCACTTTTGACTTTCAATGATCAGCAAAGCCAAACTGGTGCTTTTCGATTATATACTAAACTCAAGGTACCTAAGATCAGTTTCATGAAACAAACCATACATGCCAGCAATGGCATTTGAAAAGACCGCCGTTTCGAAATGCATAACAATCAACATCAACGTTAAACCATTCGCCATTTTCTCCCCAACGAACAACAACGTGCATGAAAACAAAACTGAACGTATGGCCCTTAAGTTCATCAAAATTACTTCATAACTGCGCTAAGACATTCAGAATGAAAGCAATTACAATAACGACATAATTTAAACAACCGATGAATTGGAAATATCACCTTAGAGTTTTTGGTGGGTAACAGTCGTCACAGCTACGGTGTCTATGGCGTTTATTCCTACGGCAACTGTTGCCAGACTCATCGCGTCAGCACAAACTGTCTACATGCGCAAACATCCGGGAACTTAAACTTCTGGTCGAAAATAGTAAAATTTCCAATAAACACAAATCTTCTAGTAAAACAAGTAATACATATCTCATAACAAAAAGTCTTTATAAACCAAGTTTGGATTCATGACTGTTCGATAAAATGCTACCGCACTTTATTGTGCACTATTTCTTTAAAGCGGAATGCGCCTGCTCATATGATCCCATGCGCAGGCGCAATGGACCGCAAGCCATTTTCAATATGGCGCACGAACCTGTTATGGGGTGCGCGTACTTGACAACTCGTGCAGGAAAGCATACACCATGTATAACTAAGAATGATTTCCTTCAAACTGATTTATGTGCAGATTCGATGTTTTCGATCGATAAGTTAAACCGTTTTGAACATTCTTATGGTCTCTTTGTGAAACGTACTGGAACTGTCTGTAAGATAGCGTTGTACAGAGGTCAAAGGCTCCTTCGGATTTTAACCGTCACCGAGCAACGGAAAGCGAGAAAGGCATGTGGTCACTGTGGAATGTACAATAACCGTGTTGAGTACCAAAACCCAACACGTTTACGTTTGTGGAAGTGGGGAGGAATGGAAGCAAACAAACATAATAAATAAAGAAAATGGTTATATATAGATATATTATACATTAAATTCTGATTTTAAAAAAAACAAAAACGCCCTAGTCTGGGTAACGTGAATTGGCCATTGACTCAGCCAATAGAACGACACGGGTGCAAGTATAGCTTGAGGGGGTATCGGCGTTAGCCTACTCCTGTTGTGTTCGAAACCATTCAGACCACTTGCTTTGTTCGAACCCAATCTTTGTGTACCAGTGTCTCAGTGAGTGTAGAGAGGACACCGCTGAACTTGGGTGTGAACTTGAAGACGGTGTGTCAGTGCCGTTGGCACTTTCTCAGTCTCCTCAGTTTTTGGCACATGTGACAGGCATTGTATGCTGTGTGGTTCGCGCTTTCATGCCCCAAACTCACTCCCTCGACGATCTCTTTGTCCCTCGATAGAATCATCAACTCGGTCGCACCAGCTCAGGACCCGGCCGGGCGGTTGGCTCACGGTTGCGCAGTCGGGTATGACTCGGATTTAAACCTGACTGGTTTCATTGATTAATTATTACCTCAGTCGAGGTGGAAGCTGTGTTGGGTAACATTCCAAAGACTACGCGCCCATTACCCGAAAACTATATATAATTGTATCACCAGCAAAGCTTTAATCGTTTTCGGCAACTGAACGTTACAAACCAGCAAAGCCCTGCATTCGCGAGTAGTACGTAATGAGACCCAACCAATGTCCGATAACATCCCCAACCCGGCCGCCCCCCTGTCCTCCCCACCCCCCTGCACGTCGGCCCCCACCCCCCACCCCTCCACCCCCCTAAGTAAAAAAAAACAAAAAAAACACCAAAAAACAACAAAAACTCAGTTGAACAACTAAAAATCTACACACATACCTTTCCAGGACTGAGCCTTACCGAATAACATCCCTCACAAATCTTTCAATGTTTCAAAGATACTCCACCATCCCCTCAATAAATATGATAACTAATATATCATCGTATAACAGTAAAACTGCAGGCAGGAAATAATACACTGAAAAAAATGGCGGGTGGCGCTGTAGTGTAGCGACGCGCTCTCCCTTGGGAGAGCAGCCCGATTTTCACACAGAGAAATCTGTTGTGGTCAAAAGAAATACATATACATATACAAAAACATAAAGGCCTATATGATTAGATTATCAAATTGCACGGCCGGAATTATTTCGTTACTTTGTTTCAGTACCAATTGTTTGACTACTCCGGCTTCAGTGGTGACAACGCAAGGTACAGCAATGGCTTGAAGTTATATAGGCTATGTCTTTGTCTCCGACAAAACCGGGAAGTTTCTGTGTCACCAAGACTAACAGTCTCACCAAGAGAAACAATTCATTATTGGCACCATACCTCACACTGACATACATATTGGGTTTTTTTCTTGTCGACTTTCAAACACAGCTAACCAACTCGTTCAGTTACGGCAATTAATACAACTTACCTCGATTGCTCAGTGTTTTCAGATTCTCTTTCAACCCGGGTGTTTAAGCTCTCTTGCTGATGAATAACGTGGACGGGTGACTGTCGGGTTTCCTTATTGTTGATGACGGACGACCGGAACTTAACTCTGCAGTCTTTCATTGATAGTCACGTGTGCATGCTGTTCCCGACCTCAGTTCTCTTCCCATTTACCCCCTCACGCCTTCACACCTGTTCTTCTCGCCCTCATCTCCCTCCCTTCATTCCATTAGTTTGGGGATTTTTTCTATCGCGACTGATACTGAAGAAACCGATAAGTCTTCTGGTGGGACCCTTGATCTGAAAGGCAAACAAAGCGACACAGATAACGCCATCAAATCAGTTAACTCAGTCTGCATTCTGTTTCCGGTTTGGTCTGTCATTTGCACTGTTCCTTGACAGCAGAGTGAGGTTTTCTTTTTCTTTTTTGTCCTTAGCGGTGATAGTATACCTACTTGACAGAAAGATCGATTTTAAGCATTGGTATTTCTAGTCTTCTATTTTTAGTTGTATCTGCTTATTTATTTAGGACTGTCTTTTCAGTCATTCATAATTTTCAGATCGCTCAGTCCGCGACTCTAAACAGAGAGCAACAAATTTCGGATGCGTATGACATCGCGAACGTTCCAGCTGTCATGAGTTCGTACATCTTCAATTCACACAGCTTCCACTGATGTTGATATCTTGTGAGTGACTCTTTAGAGGACAATATCAACGCCCACTGCTCATCACTTATCATAGTCACCATGCACATCTTCAGTATTGGTGATGTGCACGACGTGAGCCTTAACAGCCGAAGGCACCAGTTTAAATACACAACAGCGATATCAGTATCAGTATGATTATTGAGTCATGGTTAGTGCCGGAGAATATTTATTGCACTGAAAAACACACTGACACGACAAACGAACAACAGTACAAAACAACAACAGCAACAAAAGTGACAACAAAATTGAGGCTTCTCAATCGGTTTTCAGTTTCTTGAATCACAGTGGCGGATTAATTTCCTTTAAATTCAGTATTTTCTGTATCTCTCCATAATCCTTCGCGGCATGAAATGCATGGTTAACTACAAGGCAGGGAACGATGCCCTACCGGTAAAGGACTGGGGGGGTTATATCTCGCTCAGTGTTTGACACTACTGATTATAAAAACCCGCTCTCATCACAGTTGACTCATCGTGATATCAGGACCTACACCAATAACGCAACGGAGCACCACATGAGAAAGCAGGACTTTCAATGCCAAAGTTAACAGGTTGTCAGTTGAACTATAAAATAAATAAATTTTTTTTTTTTTTTTAATTTTTTTAAAATATATAATCTGCGACTGTTTGAGTGTAGACTGGCTGCCAGTCCGATACTGGACTGTAGTCGGCACTTATCGCGTTTCGCCGGTTCTGTGAACAGTCTGATTCTTGCTGTTTATTGTTCAGACCCTCACGCAAGCATTCTCACTGCAACGCTATGCGGACGGTAACCGACACTCATGGTCGTCGTATGTGTGGACAATACAAGGGCTCAGTCTGTGATAAAAATAGCAGTTGAGCTACAAGGCTCAGCCAGTCGACGTGACACTCATGGTCGTCGTAATATGTGTGTGGACAAGTGCTCAGTCTGTGATAAAAATAGCAGTTGAGTCACATGGCTCAGCCAATCGCTTCCTCATGCAGGCTGTTTCCTGTTTTGTTTTTCAGTCAGAGTGGACATCACAGTTTGTCGAAATCGGACACATATGAACCGACTATCATGACACTAGATAGCCTACAGATGGCAGTATTCTGTTGTTTGTTTTCCCAAGTTATCTGTTCCGTCAGTACACACTCGACCGATTCAGCCCGTATCTTCCTTTAAATCCTGTTGCTTCCGAAGAGAGACTGGTCCACACATTGTGTACATTTTGGCAGCTACACTTCTCGTTAGATAATACATTCTGTCTCCACTGCATGACTACTATATTAATGTCAACTCATAATGTTGGACTGTTTGTTTTCATGTTAACGCGCTGAGTTACCCGTTAAGTAGGCCTAGGTTCTTCATTACTTTGGCAACAGCTATCACCGACACGAAGTTATCCGCTTCTTCGTTCAACCGGATTTATTAGACAGTGATGTTGATTTGCATACTTCAGTGGTAAGATGGAATCAAGCCTTTAGTGTTAAAAACAAAAAAACAACAACAAAATTATCAAACCAAGTTTGGATTCATGACTGTTCACAATAAAATGTTACCTCACCTTATTGTGCTCTATTTCTTAAAAGCGGAATGCACCTGCTCATATGATCCCATATATATGTATAAAGGTATATGTATATGCATTGTACAGAGACGCTCATATACACGCGCGTGCACACGCACACTGATTCGGACATAAAGAGGGGGTGTGGCCATTGGGGTAGGGCAAGCCAGGAAGAATGGGAGAGAGAAGTGAGCTCGGCTGAAAGTTTGAGATATTGACCCCATTTAAAGTGAGACTAAAGAGGTAGAACGAGACAGACTGAGAGAGATCCACGCGCGCACGCACACACACTCAGTGGTACACGCACGCACGCGCACACACACACACACGCGCGCACGCACACTGCACACACATTCACTGCACATGTGTGTGCGCGCACGCACACACACATACGCACGCACATGCACTGCACAAACGCGCGCGCCGGCGCACACACACACACACACTCACATATACCCACACTAAGTTGTACACCATACTCGCGCGCGCACACACTAACAAGTTTAGGCTCAAAGAGAGAGAGAGAAGGTGGGGGCGGGGGGATACGGAACAACACACTTAGCATTTTATAAAAGAGTTCAGTTTGATGATTGACCTGCCACTGATGTTGACAATCCCAGCAGCACAAAATTAATTATCATAGTTACGGAAAACCAACTTCTTTTCTTGCCCCAGTTTTTGTCTTGCTTCATTAACCCTTTGACTACTGCAGACGGACGAGTATGCTCGTCGGTGAAGGGCTGTCACCTCAGTGAGATATCACTGACTGAACTGACAGATCATGATGACAGTCGGCAACGGGCTTCCTTTTCGTGGTATTGAAACCGACGTTTTGATCTTTTGTTCAACACAATAATCAGTCACATAGTTGAAGCGTATACAAAGTGAAGCGTTTGCACTTTAAGTTCAGTTCATGCCACAGCCGCGTTGATCTCTTTTCAGCGTGGTTCAGGAGTGATGGGGTTAAACTCTGAAACTCGCGCGTCATTCGGAGACGTGCGTGGTACCTTTCAGTACATTGTGCAATCGGTGCAGTGAGAGGTATTGAATGTCGTCGTCATATGTGTGTCAGTGCCAGCCAGTCAAACCCACGGCTGGCGCTGGCAAAGTGTTAAAGTAGGCCTACACACGCTATATAGTACACGTGCTTTCGTTTGTTTGTCCAGTTCTTTCTTTCTCCCGTCCCTCTTTCTTTTTTTTTTTTCTTTCTTGATTTGGTTCTTGTGTCTTTGTTTCTATTCCCTCTGTCTCTCCCGGTCTGTGTGGGTGTGGGTGTGGGTGTGTGTGTGTAAATTTTGTTTGCTTATTTCTGTGTTTGTTTGTTTCTTTCTTTCCTTCGTTTATTCCTCACTTTTAGTTTGCTTCCTTCCTTCCTTCTTTCCTTCCTGCCTTCCTTTCTTTCATTTTTTCCTTTCCTTCTTCTCCCCCCCCACCCCCCTTTTTATGCCCTACGTTCCTTTCTTCCTCCCCTGCTTCTCTCTTTTCCTCCCCCCCCCCCCACCCCCCAAGCGTTCTTTCTTTCTTTCTTTTCTCTTTCATTTTCTTTTGTACTGCCAGACTCCCTTTCTTTTCTTTTCTTTCTCCCTTCCTGCTCCTGCTCCTCCTGCTGCTCCTTCTGCTCCTCCTCCTCCTCCTTCTCAGTTATTCTGACAGGAGACTGGAACGAACATTTAGGCCATTACCACTAGTCTTAATTAATGCTTTTGTTCAGCTGAGTGAGACCAAGGAGGAAGAGACGAAGAAGAACCAGTGCCTTGTTCAACAACTCACTACAGTCTATTTTCGCTTCCAGTCGGTCTGTACGTTTTGTTTCTTTATTCGAGCTTGTGTTGCCTCGAGCCCTGGCCTGTAGTGGTTGATGGGTTGAAAAAGGCGGCGGGTGGGGGGTGGGGGTATGGACACAGAAGCTATAAACTGATAAAGAACGAAACATTAAAAGGATCGAATAAGACAACCAATAAAGCCTACCATAATACATACTCAGAAGATAGCATGCAGCAATCACTTAGTCACAGAGTCTAACAAATGAGCTTACTATTCCTCTCTGGCTTTTTCTATTTTTCATAACATTTTTATTCAGACAAAGGTTTACAGATCAAAAATAAAATAAAATAAAATAAACATTATGCATTAGGATGTAAAGGCATAATAATGTTCTAAATCATTGACAATTCCACAACAACACACAGTGTAGGCAGAACAGTACATATTCAAGAACGTATCAATTCCAAGGTCACATTGTATAGCTTAATCTTGTACTAAATCTTTCTGGCCTCTTTCTCTGTCTCCTGTGTGTGTGTGTGTGTGTGTGTGTGTGTGTGTGTGCCGCGATGTGTGTGTGGGGATGCGAGGGGGGGCGAGGGTGGAGGTGGGGTGTATGTGTGCGTGTGTGTGTGTTTGTCCCGTGGTGTGTGTGTGTGTGTGTGTGTGTGTGTGTGTGTGTGTGTGTGTGTGTGGCGCGCGAGCGCGTACTGCAAGTAGTCCGCGTGTGCGTACTGATGCCGGTGTGTGTATATACCGCGCATTTGCGTCACGCTGCACTTGAAGCCAGGCATAGGTATGTATACGTGATGCACTTTTAGCCACGTGAACGAGTGTAAAGAACTAAACAGTTGTATTTACTGTCGATGCTGTCTGCGCCTGCAAGTTCAGTTCGCTCACCGAGTTAAGCTCAGAGCTTATAGTATACATTCACAGCTAGCGTGTTGGATCCTCAATCGGCATTTCAAGCTGGTCATCTCAATACACAGTACGTATCTTCTTCTTCTGCGTTCGTGGACTGCAACTCCCAGGGGTGGGGGGTGGGGGGGGGAGGGGGGGGGGAGAGAGAGAGAGAGAGAGAGAGAGACGTCCAGCTGACCTTATCTCAAAGTGTCAGTGAAGGTAAATGCAACCTCAGCTTTTTACAGGTGACAGCGTTGGAGCAGGTCAACAAAGTGGAGGAGATGAAAAGAAAAGAGAACTGTTCTAGATATGTAACCTTTGGGACAGTTTTTGTTGGACTGAACTTGAGAAGCGACATCCATGGGTTTTCATTGTGAACTCCAATTCGTGGAGTTACCAGTCTGGCTTGTGGTGGTGGTGGCTGCACACGATCACTGAGATACAGAGAGAGAGAGAGTGAGAGAGAGAGAAAAAGAGTGATGTGTACATAGTCAATTGAAGGAATATTTAGAACATGATAACTTTACGTAGTTGAAAACGTCATGTAAGGTCAGAAAGATGACGTAAAAATAGCATTACGTCACCTGTTATAAGTCTAATCTGTGACCAAGCTGCCGGGTGGCAGCGAAAATTCAGATTTTTATTTTTTTGTTTAACAAAATAGGTGTAAGTTTTCAACTTTGTTATATATATATATATATATATATATATATATATATATATATATATATATATACTGGCAAAGAGAGAGATAGAGACATTGACAGAGACAGAGAGACAGATGGACGGACAGAGACAGATACGGAGAAAATGACAGAGAGACAGAGACAGCGGAGAGACAGAGAGAGAGACAGAGACAGTGAGGCAGAGAAAGACACAGAGAGAGAAACATAAAGATAACTCAATTTCAATGTAGTCCACATCGGGGCTTGGACCACAAATACAAAGAGGACAGGTTGGAAACGACATGGGTGAGGTGAAAGGGTGTTCTTGACAAAACGGTGAGAATGGCATTCGTAAAGTTCGCTCCAAGACGTAGGTGTAAAAATGTTCAATAGTACTGTACAGGTAACGTTGGAATAACTGTCACTGCATCTGGGACATCATCGTATATTACCTTATCCATTTTTCTTTCATTATCAAATAGATCGACACGCGTTTATGTAAGACAGTAAGCATTACACACGAGCGAATTTCTTACTGTATAAACATACTGCCGCATAAAGATAGATAGATAGATAGAGGGGAGATGTCTCCTTGCATTGTCAGAAATAAATTGGAATGAGCAATGTCGTAAGAGAGAGAGAGAGAGAGAGAGAGAGAGAGAGAGAGAGAGAGAGAACGTTCGTTTGTCCGCTCGTTCATTCGTTCGAGTCAGAGAGACGGAGAGGATAAGATAAGATAAGATAAGATAAGAATAACTTTATCATCTGCAGCTAGAGAAATTTGGTCAGGTGCATTATCACAACGTAGACAAGTAAACAACATGAGGACCATAACTGTAAAAAAAACAACAACAGCTATTAGGAATATAACGAAGACACAAGTGTAAAAATATCACACACACCGTTTCATACATTCATTTCACACATCGCGGGTAACAGTAAAAACAGAAAGAATTAATAAACATTATTTTGAATACAATTCAGTTATAATATTAGCCTACTCTACCATTAATTTTGCACATCGATTATAATAGACAAGATAAGAATAACTTATCATCTCATAAAGATAAATTGCATCAGGTGCGGCAAAACACAATCAGATAATCAGCACACACACACACACACACACACACACACACACACACACACGAGTTACTTGATTAAACAGGAGTAATAAACAGAGAGAGGATGCATAGAGACAGATGGGGAGCGATAGAGAAGGAGGGAGAGAGGGGTGTGTGCGTGACTGAGAGAAAGAGCGGGGGGGGGGTTATAG
>NC_134895.1:34080338-34177838 GCF_041734735.1 Babylonia areolata
TGTGTGTGTGTGCGCGCGCGTGTGTATGTGTGTGTGCGTGCGTGTGCGTGTAAGGCCCATGTGTGTGTGTGTGTGTGTGTGTAAGGTCCATGTGTGTGTGTGTGTGTGTGTGTATGTGTGTGCAATGTCCATGCGTGTGTTTCTGTGTGCATGTATGTGCGTTTGGATGTGTCATCTGGTAATGACAATGATTAATCCAGTTAAAGAAAAGCACGCATGAAAATGTCAGTGAATCGTATTTTAACTGAAGTTTATATCATTCTTTTCAGCTCTTTTGTCATGACTTGGTATGCATGAATACATGTTGTCATGACTTTGTACTGGGCACTTTGAATGTATGTATGTCCACTCCCTCGATGCTCCCCCCCCCCCCCCGCCATCTCCTGCCCCTCCGCCAACCCCCACCCCTCCCCACACACACCCTATTTTTTCCATTCTTTTTCTTTCTTCTTCTTTCGTATCTGCCCGCCTTCATCAAGTTGAAGATTCTGGCATTTACAAAAGTTCCGGTTTGCTGTTGTGGGGTTTGTTTGGGTAGTCAGTGCCTAACTAAGGGGACTGGACAAGGGGGCTGGGGCCACCCACCCCTATTTCAGGCCTCTTGACAGTGTTGGTAGGCCGTACTTCTTTGTCTTCCTTTCTTTTTTTTCCCTCCCATTTTCAACCCAGATTTTTTTCATCTCTGAAATTCTTACGAAAATGCAGTTTCATATAAAAGTATTTCATTCTATTCTATCAAGTGTCTGAAATCAATAATTTGCGAGCACAGATTATAGACACACCAACCAACCAAACTTGTCATGACTCAGGTTGATACTTCTGAACACAAATAGTAAGGAACGGCTCCAAACATTTTCCATCTTTCTTGGATAGCACTGTAATACCCTACGAGTTTACAATCGCTTTTGCTGGTAGTTTGCCTGGTCAGATAACACTAAAAAGTACATTTGATCTTTCCTGGATAACATTGAAATAAACAATTGTAATTCGGAGGAGTTTACAGTCGATCTTGCTGATAATTATGATTAATTATAACGCTAAACAGTATATTTGATATTCTAACAAGAAGACTGCAGATGCAAATAAATCACTTCAAGAAGGCTGTTTGTTTATTTGTTTCGGATATAAGAAAAAAAATGTTCCTTTGTCATTCTCGTATACAATTGAAATTGATCAGTTTGTTTTCCAAACACACACACACACACACCCGCGCGTGCACGGACAGACACAGAGAGAAACAGACAGACAGACAGACAGAGACAAAGACAGAGAGAGACGGAGACACAGAGAGAGAGACAGAGAGAGACACAGGCAGACAGATTGAGTCAGATAAACAGATAAAGACAGACATTGACAGACAAACCCTCAGGAAGACAAAGAGCACGAATGCATGATCGCTAATTCTTCAGTCGTGATACGTTTAAAAAATATATTTATTTGATTTTTTCTTTAATATCCCAAGCTTCCTCACATGTGCTGCAGCGTGGACCCCCATCGAAGGAAGAGGAAAACAATTCAGCTCCATATGGCAACTTGATCAGCACATCGTTCATCTTTTTTCGTGACCTCCACAATTAGGACATGAGTCGTCGTTTCTGTATCATGACACACATCGGGTGCTGTTCTGGTGACCTGGGAAGCGTGTCCAGTCAGCGACGTTACGTCTTTAGTTGCACTTTGATTGATTAAGGTGATAGAGGTCCATATCGTTAATCAGCGTATGGTACTGACTGCCTTTTGTGACTTCCACGTGCTTGAGGAAGGTATGTGTCAGCTCCGTAATGTAATAATAATAATAATACTGTACATTTATATAGCACCCTTTCTCACTAAGAGCTCAGGGCGCTTTACATGAAAGAAAAATATCACATGTAACATAAAACATTCATGGCCACTCTTTCTCAAAAAACCCTCCCCCCACTCACACTCTCCCTTTCCCACTCTACATACATCCAAAGTGAGCTGACATGGGTGGTGTTGGAGAAAAGGAAGCTGAGAGTACTTATATATAGGTTTTAAAAAGATGAGTCGTTAGTGATGAGCGAAAAGCAGACATAGAATCAGATGCACGGATATGATAAGGAAGGTTCCAGATGTGAGGAGCAGCAAAGAAGAAAGAACGTTCATCATAGGTTCTTGTATTGACGCGAGGAAGTTTCAAAAGGTAACCGTCAGAGAAAGAGCGGAGATTTCTTGTGGGAGTGTAAACACTAATAAGGTCAGAAAAATAAATAGGTCCTGCGGAGTGGAAAGCAGAATAGCAGAGACACGCAACTTTGTATTTAATTCTCGCTTCAATGGGGAGCCAGTGTAGAGTGCGGAGGTGAGGAGAAATGTGATCAGTACGTGGGACTCTGAGAGTCAGACGGGCAGCATTGTTTTGTAGTTTTTGAATTCGCTGAAGAATATCATGTGGACAGCCTATGAGAAGAGAATTACAGTAGTCAATTCGTGACAGCACAAAAGCAGAAATAAGAGTTTTAGTAGATTCAACAGAGAGGTACTGACGGATAGAGTTGATGCGACGAAGTTCACAATTGACTATGTGTATCAGATTTACTACCTGAGCATGCATGCTGAGGTTTGAGTCAAGAATGACTCCAAGGTTCCTTGCTGATTTAGAAAACTGAACTGTGGCATCAACAACTACAATAGAGGCAGAAAAAGAAGTAGATATGGACATTCTTGCAGAGGAAATAATCATAGCCTCAGTTTTATCATCATTCAACTTTAGTTTGTTGAATGTCATCCAGGATTTAACATCGAGAATACAATCCTACATTGACAGAATCAGACTATGTACTTGATTTTGTTCTGCAGACTTTTGTAGCTGAATGCCATCAGCAAAAGAGTGGTGAAGAACAGAATGGCCAGAAATGACATCAGAAAGAGGAGCAGTGTACAGAACGAACAGAACGGGGCCCAGGACAGAGCCTTGTGGCACACCATAGGAGATCAGGGCTGGATCAGACTTAAAGTTACTAACAGAGACAATCTGGATGCGGTTGGATAGGTATGAAGAAAACCAACTCAGAGCTGTTCAGTGAATCTCAAAAACATGTTCAAGTCTGGAAAGGAGTATGCTGTGGTCTATTGTGTCAAACGCTGCCGACAGATCGAGCAAAGTTATCACAGACAGTTTACCTTCATCAACAGACAGTAACAGGTCATTAACTACTTTCAACAAAGCAGTTTCAGTGCTATGGGCAGATCTATATGCTGACTGAAAAGAAGAGAACATGTTGTTTAATGCTAAATGGTCTGAAAGTTGGGAGAGAACAATTTTTTCAATAATTTTGGACACAAAAGCAAGGTTGGATACAGGGCGAAAACTTCTGAGGTCATTGTGATCCAGAGAGGCTTTCTTTTGCAGTGGCTTAACAAGTGCAGTTTTGTATACATCTGGGAAGACACCAGAAATTAAAGAATTATTTATAATTTTTGTAAGTGCAGGCAAAACAACATCCAAACACTCATACAGTAGTGGTGTCGGAAGGGGGTCCAGGTCACATGTTTTTGGAGCAGACTTTTTCAACATACTCAGTACATCTGTCTCTGAAACCGGTGTGAAAGCAACAAAAGGAACACCTTGAAATTCTTTTCCCAAGTGATGTGACACAAGTGACTGTGAATCCAGTTCTTTCCTGAGGTTAACAATTTTTGAGCAGAAAAAAATCTGAAAAGACACTGGGGAGTAATGCACCGGCACACCATCATCATAATGATAATATAATCATTCCCAAGTCAAGTGAAGAAAGTGAAGTCTGCTCAAGAAACGGTGCGTGTCAGCTCCACAATGCGGGTAAAGACCAGCGCATTATAAGAATCATCATTATAATGATTATCATTCCTACTACTACGACTGTCAGGTGTTGCTGTGAGACCTGTAGCAGCAGATGGCGAGGGCAGACATGCCCAGGCACACGGTGCCCATGACCAGCGGGGCAGAAGGATCCCCTGTAGCGTCCACCAGAGGCCCGATGACTGAGCTCGTCACCAGATAGGCCATGGGCAGAGCCGACGTCACCAGAGCCATCGTGGACCCAAAACTGGAGCCGGGTCCGCCACTCTCTTCTCCTCCTGCTGTTTGTTGTCTCCCTTGTCCTTCTTCTGGAGAGAGGTTTTCTGCCTGGGTAAAAAAAAAAAAAAAAAAAAAAAAAAAAAAAAAAAAAAAAAAGGAAAAGAAAAAGGAAAAAAAGTTTCAGTTTCAAAGAGGTGTCATAGCGAGCGAAATGAGCAACAATGTATGCTTAAATCCAAACGCAATGGTCGGGCTTTGAGAGTCTACTTTAGATTTGTACAATACTTAAGACCCCCCCCCTCCCTCCACCCCCCACCGAAACAACCACAACCACCAAACAAATAAACAAACAACACCCCACCCCCCAAAAAACAGAAAAAAAAACAAAAACAACAACAAAGTCTTATGTTATTGGTGTTAGTGGGACGAATGACTGAACTTTTTTCTCCCCAATTTACTTTCAACGTCTTTTGATATAATTACCATCATCATCATCATCATTGTTATGATTATTGTGATTCTCATTCTCCTTCTTCTTATTGTCATTGTATTTTATTTTTATAGGTGGGTCTCATAACTGTTAGTATGCATACGCTTAACAAATTATTTGATAAACAATGTGATTCCTCTGCAACTTGCAGTTCCTCAGTCTATGCCTATTCCACGCGTAACAACATGAATGTGGGCTACCAATATGGAGTCGCAGAATATGATTATGACGACGATAACGACGACGATGAAGATGACAACTGCAATGATGATGATGACGACGATGACGATATATGTACCGGAGCATGATGACAGAGCTGAGTGGCCAGCATGAAAGGCACGGTATGCATTGATAATGATGACAATGACTACAATGACGACGATGAGGATGACGACGATGACGATGGTGATGATGATGATGATAATGACGATAACGACGACGGTGTCAAAGAGGGTGATGACGAAGACGATGTTCGTACCGGGGATGCCAGCTGGCATCAGTGTGTACACTGATGATTATGATGATGATGACGACGACGACGACGATGATGATAGTGATGACGATAATGACGATGAACTGTCTGTGTGGTGTCTGTCTGACAGAGCTAGGCGGCCAGAATGAAGAGCATTGTGTACACTGATAATGACGATGATGACGACAGCGATGATAATGATGATAATGACAACAGTGATGATAATAATGATGATGACGATGACGATGTAAATATACCGGCAGTACCTGACATTGCTGAGTGGCCAGGATGAAGGGCACAGTGTACACTGATGATAATGACGACAATGATGATGATGATGATGATGATAATGACGATAACGACAAGGATGATGACGACAACGATGCTAATGATGATGACGACGACAACGACGATGTATACCTACCGGAGGTACCTGACAGAGCTGAGCGGCCAGGATGAAGATGATGATAATGGTGACAACGACAATGATGATGACGACAACGATGATAATAATAACGACGCCGACAACGACGATGTATACATACGCATTGGTGGTGCCTGTCAAAGCTAAGCGGCCAGGATGAAGATGATGACAATGACGACGACAACGACAAGGATGACGACGATGATGATGATGATGATGATGACGACGATGACGACAACGACGATGTATACATACGAACCGGCGGTGCCTGACAGAGCTGAGTGGCCAGGATGAAGGGCACAGTGTACATGGCCGTTCTGCTGAGGCCGGCCACAGCGGAGCAGGCCACGATGGCGTAGAGACTGGCCGTGTAGCGAGACAGCCACAGCAGAGCCATGAAACACAGGCTGACCAGCACGTACTCCGTCTTGGGGTCTGTTGCGGAGTGACACAAAGTGTTGTTGTTGTTGCTGCTGTTGTTATCATTCTTCTTCTTCTTCTTGTTATTGTTGTTCTTAGCATTACTCACCTTTTCCCTCAGCAATAAGTTCAATTGTGGCAGGTCCACTTCCTTTGCGTTAGCTGTGCTTGACTATGTGTGTATACATATGTATGTGTACATAACTACATGCATGTATATGAATGTGTATTGTGTGTGCGTGTGTTTATGTAAGTTTGTGCCTGCCTATGTGTGCGTATGTGTTAGGGTAGCTGTTAGATACACATGAATGTTAAAATGTACGTATGCAGTGTGTGTGTGTATGTGTGTGCGTGCGTGTGCGTGTGTGTGTAGTCACATTTTGGTGTGTGTATGTAACATAGATATAATGTTTTATGTTAACAAAAGCGTATTTGTAAAGCACCTAGAGCAGATTTCTGGATAGTGTGCTATATAAGTATCCGTTATTATTATTATTACTATTAATAGTATCAGTATTATTAGTAGTATTTGTATTATATTGTTGTAGGTGTTATTATCACTATTAGTATTATCATTTGTATTAGCAGCATCATTATCATTATTGTTATCATAGTTGATGCTGTTGTTAATATTGTTATTATCATTATTGTTGTTGCTTTTATTATCATTATTAGTATTATTAGCAGTTTGCAGTATTCAGTATTACTATTATCGTTATTATCACCATCATCATCATCACTATTGTTATCAATGTCATTTTTATTATTCGCAGCAGACTTTTGAACTCAAATAGACAGAGAGAAGCGTGTTTTTTTTTTCTTTAACCGTCAACTGAGTACATGCAGTAAACTTGGGATCGAGAAACAGAACCGCGCATGGCTGTGTGTGTGTGTGTGTGTGTGTGTGTGTGTGTGTGTGTGTGTGTGTGTGTGTCTCTCTCTCTCTCTCTCTTTGTGTGTGTGTGTGTGTGTGTGTGTGTTGTCGTTGTTGTTGTAGTTGTTTGTAGGGAACAGCGTGTCTGAACGCAGCCTTACTGATGGCAGCCAGCACTTTGTTCTGGAGCAGCGCCGCGGCAACGTAGGCCACGTTCAGAATGAGGAAACACAGCGATGCCGTGCGGACCCCTTGCTGGTACAGCCAGTACTCCGCGCTGCCTGCTTCCGCCTCGGGGTCACCTGCAGCCACAAACTCACCCTTATATACTGTTTTTTTTCTCCTCAAAATACAAACACCACAAAATGACCCTTTCTCACATACAAAGACAAAAAACTCACCCCTAAACACTGCCTTTCCGTTCGTTCGTTCGTTCGTTTATTTATTTATAGTCTGTTCATCTAAGATGATGATATTAGACTGAAAATAACTGATATTATTATGTTTTTTTATTTTTATATTATTATCATTCCTATCATAATGATGATTGTTAGTATTAATTAGAAATCGACATTTCTGGATATTCGAATGAAAAAGGGGGAGGTTGAAGTGGAGGGGAGGGGGGGGGCAAGGGGGAGGGGACTAAGAAAGGAAGAGAGAGAGAGAGAGAGAGAGAGAGAGAGAGAGAGAGAGAGAGAGAGAGAGAGAGAGAGAACAGAATGTGGAAAAGATAGAGTACAAAATCTAAAATGGAGAGGGTGATTATCAGTGATTGGAGAAAGAAAAAACGTAATATTGTTATGGTGTGTGTGAGAGGCGGGACGGGGGAAGCTGGATTAGGACACACACACAAAAAAAAATCAATAATCAAATATTGTATGCACTACTTCTGTAGATTATTATTTGAAAAGAGGTTCATGTGGGGACCTACAATAAACAACCAACTGGTCTATATAACACATAACTTGCTAACTTTAATAAAGAACAGTTTGAAATATATAACGTTTTCCAAAAGATGTTAACATTTGAAACTGGTAACACTTGTTCCGTAATTTCTGAAGGCAAAAAAGGTTTCATTACTAAACAGCGGGTTAAAACGTGCTCTACCGTTAAACGTCCCTTGCAAATGCTTTCAATATTTTCACAATATTTTGTGTATGGGGCATTTAGTAATAACCTAAATGCCATGCTCTTAACAGACCTTCCAGTTCTTTTAGCATTTAATAAGGCAGAAGTGTTAACTTCTAAAGACAGAAAGGAATTTTGCATATTTCTTTCAACAGTATTACACATTTCAGATGATGATAAACGATGAGGAAGTTCAATTGCATTTAAAGCGTTTTTAGCTCCAAGCTTTGTAAGATGATCCGCACGTTCATTAGAGAAAAGCCCACAGTGTGAGGGAATCCAGCACGTTTTAATATTAGTTCCTCTCATTTGAATACAGTGAATCAAAAATCTTATTTAAAATATGATGTTATAATTAATGTTCGTACAACCTGATTTGATAGACTGCAGAACTGATTTTGAATCGACACAAAATAAAACATTAATCAAGTTTAGGGGCAGATCAATTAGATATGTTAATGCCACAAGGATGGCAATTAATTCAGCTGTAAAAATTGAGAAGCCCTTTCTAATATGATATGACTTCAATTTTCAAAGCAGGAATTGCATATCCAGAACCAGCGAACTGATTTTCTAGAACAGAACCGTCTGTATATATTTTTAACTTGTCTGAAACATACCCCAACCACTTAAAAACACTGCCTTTCCCTCATCACAAACTCACCCTTATACAAAGCCTTTCCCACTTCACACAAAGTCACCCTCCGCCTTCCCTACATCACACAACCTCACCCTTATACACAGCCTTCCCCAGAACATCGGCCAGGGTGACGGTGAAGACGAAGATGCCGCAGCCAGTGAAGAAGACCACCAGCCAGACCACCAGCAGTTTGACCCTGACGCCGCTGGCCACACCGCTGCCGCCTCTGCCCGCCGCCGCCGCCTCCGACTGCTCGGGGATGGCGTCGTAGCGAGGAGCGTCGTGCAGTGAGGGGCGGAGCTTGTCGTTTTCCGGGTGGTTAGGGTGCAGCGTGTGCAGGTGGTGGGACTGGGACAGGCTCGTGCTCATGCTCAGGTGCATGAAGGACCGTTCCACCTGAAAGCCAGATAATGAACCCTCTTAAAAAAAAAAAAAAAAAAAAAAAAAAATCTACATCGGATGCTGCTGACCACTTGTTTCATTTTGGGGTGGTTAGTAGGTTAAGGCATACACGCGAAGCTTTATCACATTCATCCTGATAACTGAATTTCGTTGAGGATGGGAATAAACAACAACAAACAAACAAACAAAAATACATTGGCACTGACCACCTTTCATTTCAAAGGAAGTAGGATAGGACTAAACATTCAGCCTGAGAACTGAATTTCGTTGAGGATGGAAAAAACAACATTGGCACTGACCACCTTTCATTTCAAAGGAAGTAGGATAGGCCTACATGTGAAGCGTTGTCAGAGTCAGCCTGGAGATTCTTCTTCTTATTTGTTCGTGGGGTTGCTCCCACGTTTACTCGTATATACACAAGTTGGCTTTTACGTGAATGGCCGTTTTCAACCCACCATGAAGGCAGCCACACTCCGTTTTCCGGGGACGGGTGAGCGTCAGCTAGTATTGTGGAGTGAAGACCTTACCTATTTAGACGCGGAATGGAAGGAACAAACCCACACATCCCCTTGATCTGTTGTCCTCGAAAATAAAGAATTTTGTCTCTAACCTAGTCTAGTCTTAGTCTAGTCTAGTCTAGTGAAGTCTAGCCTAGCCTAGCCTAGCCTAGTCTAGTCTAGTTTTGTCTCTTGTTTTCTCTCGTCTCGTCTCGTTTTGTATTGTCTTCTCACGTTTCGTCTTGTTTCGTTATGTCCTAGCCTAGTCTCTTAGTATCGTTGTCTCTGTTCTCTCGTCTCGTCTCGTTTTGTATTGTCTTCTCACGTTTCGTCTTGTTTCGTTATGTCTTGCCCTGCTCCCTCTCGTCCCGTCTCGTCTTCTCTCGTCTCGTCTCTTCTTCTCTCGTCTCGTCTCGTCTTCTCTCGTCTCGTCTTGTTTCGTTATGTCTCGTCTTGTCCTGTCCTCACCTGTCTCATCTCGTCTTGTCTTGTTTCGTCATATCTCGTCTTGCCTTGTCTTGCCGTGTCCTCTCCTGTCTCGTCTTGTCTTGTCTTGTCTTGCCCTGTCCTCTCCTGTCTCATTTCATCTTGTCTTGTCTTGTCTTGCCCTGTCCTCTCCTGTCTCATCTTGTCTTGTCTTGCCCTGTCCTCTCCTGTCTCATCTTGTCTTGCCCTGTCCTCTCCTGTCTCATTTCATCTTGTCTTGTCTTGTCTTGCCCTGTCCTCTCCTGTCTCATCTTGTCTTGCCCTGTCCTCTCCTGTCTCATTTCATCTTGTCTTGTCTTGTCTTGCCCTGTCCTCTCCTGTCTAATCTTGTCTTGTCTTGCCCTGTCCTCTCCTGTCTCATCTTGTCTTGTCTAGTCTTGCCCTGTCCTCTCCTGTCTAATCTCGTCTTGTCTTGTCTTGCCCTGTCCTCTCCTGTCTAATCTTGTCTTGTCTAGTCTTGCCCTGTCCTCTCCTGTCTTATCTCGTCTTGTCTAGTCTTGCCCTGTCCTCTCCTGTCTAATCTCGTCTTGTCTTGTCTTGCCCTGTCCTCTCCTGTCTAATCTTGTCTTGTCTTGTCTTGCCCTGTCCTCTCCTGTCTCATCTCGTCTTGTCTTGTCTTGCCCTGTCCTGTCTCGTACCGACCTGAGTGGAGTTGGTCATCAGGGCCTCGGCAGGTGTCATGGTGGCAAAGAAGACGTTCTCCGCGGGGTCCGTCCTCAGCTTGAGAGAGGACCCTCGCCAGCTCTCCCCCAACGTCCTCCCGCCATCTCCAAGCCTGCCCCCCTCCCCATCCTCCTCCCCTTCCTCCTCCTCCTCCTCCTCATCGCAGTTCGGCTCCAGGAGGAACTGACCGGTGGTCAGGTGCTGGGGGATAACCTGGGAAAGGGAGGGTGTGGACAGCAGGGAGCACGTGCAGCACGCGATGGTCTGAAGAATGAGGATGGACAGCTGGACCACAGCCTGACTGCAGATTGGGTTTCTGTCGTAAAGAAACAAAGAAAAAAAAAAAGCGTAACCGTACTCATTATGATACACATGCAACGTCAGTTAAAAAAAAAAGAAGAAAACAACAACAAAAAACAAAAACAAACGTGTGGCCGTATTCATGATAATACACATGCAACGTTAGTTTAAAGAAAAACGTGTGGCCGTATTCATGATAATACACATGCAACGTCAGTTTAACTCACTCAGTACGGCCAGTCCTCTCTTCTCCTCTACACAGACCCCTCGGATGTCCAGTGGGTGTCTGAATGACCCAACCTTTAGCTTCCGTCGTCAGAATTGTGGTATTCTTTGTCAACATTCACCTCTTCAGTATAAGAGCCTTCCACGTGCAATATTTTGATGGTGGTAATTGGGGTGAAACGCTGTTAACGTCGTCTCTTTCGCCGTTCGTATGGAGAGAATTAAAGAAAAACGTGCGGCCGTATTCATGATAATAAACATGCAACGTCAGTTTAAAGAAAAACGTGCGGCCGTATTCATGATAATACACATGCAACGTCAGTTATAAGAAAAAAAATGTGGTCGTATTCATAGTAATACACATGCAATGTCAGTTTAAAAAAAAAGTGTATAATAATACTACACATAGCAATGTCAGTCCTGTCCCGCAACACACAACACACGTCACGCACGCAAAAGGAAGTCGCCCGTGCACTAACACTGACTCAACACAATGAAGTAGGCAGGTAGACAGACAGCGAGGCAGACAGACATACAGAAACACAAGCAAAGAGGCACACACACACACACACACACACACACGTCTTCTTTGCCACCATGACATCTGCCGAGGCCTGATATCACTCAAAGTGAAAAGACGTTAAACTAAATCAAAGAAAGAACACACACACACACACGCACACAAACACACGCACCCCCTACAATCCGCCCCCCTCCCCATCCCCACCCTCTTACACACACAGAACCACCACCGCCAACAACAACACAACAACCACCACCGCCAACAACAACACAACCACCACCACTACCAACCACAACAACAGAAACCACCACACTCACACATCAGGCAGCAAAGCCCCGAGATCCACCAGGCCGAACAAGGACGTGGTGCAGCCCCCCAGCGCCCCAAGGAACACCCCGATGACCAGCAGCGACACGTGGTCAGCAGGTGCGCTGTGGGTCAGCATCAAGGCCTTGACCGCCGAGTTGCTCAAGTCAAAGGCGAAGTCAGTGAAGACGAACCCTGCCATGGACACCAGCACGGGAAAAGGGACGCCCATCATGTGGCTGACCATCGCACTCACGCTGCTCAGACCGCCCGATTCCTCGGCCACACCTGAGGGGACTTGCGACTCGTTGGACGTCGGAAAGTACGTGTCAACAACGCCGGAGAAAACACTCTGGTTGTTGTTGTTGTTGTTGTTTAGCAGAGAGCTGTTGTAGTTGCTTGAATCTGAACCATTGCTGCTGCTGGCACGATCGGAAATGTTCACGGAGTTGGCCGTAGTGGTGGAAGGTTGAGCATCCCAAGCGGACAGAACGGCGGCGGAGAGATTCAAACACAGGCCCAGCAATCCCACGCAGAAGGCGGCGACGGTGGTTGGCTTTTTGCGACTTTGTGGAGTGAGACCTCTGTCGGCGAGCCATCCTACCAGCGGCACGAAGGCCAGACCGCAGGCTGCCGACAACACACCTGGCAACGTCAGCAAGTAGGTGGGGCATCCTAACGCCTGCAACACAGCACGGAATCTGGTCACCATGCTGAATGAACGAATGAATGATATGGATACTTATATAGCGCCCATCGTCGTTTGGAGACCAAGCTCAAGCTCTAAGCGCTTGACAAACTCGGGATGATCATTTTCCACAAATGAACAGGCTACCTACCTGGGTAGAGCCGACTGACGGCTGCCATTGGGCGTTCATCATTCGTTTCCTGTATCATTCAGTCAGATTTCAGGTACGCTCACATACACACTCAGACAGACATGTAACATTTTACATGTATGACCGTTTTGTTTATTTCCTCCGCCATGTAGGCAGCCACACTCCGTTTTCGGGGGTGTGCATGCATCGCTTTAACCACTCGCCTATTGCGCCCGTCGGTCACCGTGCCGCGAAGAATCTGAAGAGTTGAAAATGTCATATTATACGACAGTCATACCATCTTTTGTATCCCTTGACTTCTGCTGCTGTTGTCGTCGGGGCAGACAACTGCAAGTCACTCTCTTCCAATGCAGCCTCTTTGTGTGACGTGACCATATTGTCATTGTCAATGGCCTAGCCGACCGCACAAGACTATAAATTATGTGACCTTCATCAGGGAATTTACGAAGTTTGGTATTCTGGTGTTTATGGCCTACATCTTAAAGGGTGGACAGTATTTAGAAGACTTGTGGCTGTCGAGCTTTTAAAAAGAATTATTGATTTTTAAAACATATATTATTGTATGTAATTGTAATACTTGAACAAATTTCTTTTTCCCATGATTATCATGATTAATTGTGATTCTGATGCGTCAGAGCTTCCAGCATAGAGGAGTAACACTACTACTTCTACTGCTACTACTACTACTGCTACAACTACTGCTACCACTTCTACTATGATGATGATGCTAATAATCATATAAATAATGATGATGATAAATCATCATTATTATTCCTATTCTGAGTAAAAATGCAGCAGGTGCTGCTGCTGATAAACAATCAATAGTCTTATTCTTATTTTTGTCTCACCTGTAAAAGCGGCATGGTGTTGAGGGTGCTGAAAACGGCCATGGCCTCGCTGGCCATCAGACCGGCAGACAGGGCCACCTTTCGCTTCAGGGTCAGGGTGCCAGCGGCCTTGTCCGTGACACTGCTGCTACTGCTGGCCTTTCCTCCTCCACCAGAGCCGTGCAGCAGGGACACGGTATCATCGTCAGCTGCTACGCGGGCCGAGAGAGGTGCCATGCTGCCCTGCCTTGTGGATGGTCTGCTGTGTGCTGTGACCAAGAGTCTGGAACCCGAAGGTAACAGCTGCTGCTGCTAGAACTGTCGGAAATCTTCTGTTCTGTTGAGAACATTAATCTACTTGAGAACGTTGATGTTGTTGACTTTTTACATTCATTATCAGTTGTTTCGCTTGTCAGTTTAACGACTTCTCTTTTACGAAGTCCTTTAAGTAATTTCCTGTAATTGTATTTAGATTTATTTTTTTTCAAATTTCACCCACATTTGCCCAGTTTCCCCCAACCCTCCATTCATTCACATCTCCCACCCCTTCTAACCAATAATACTCAAATGTATTCATAAATACTCTAACAAAATGTCTTCAATCACCGATATGTGTGACGGGGCATTAAACAAAATTCCTTCTCCTCCTTAATCTACTTGCTACTTGGGCTCATTTGGAGACACACACACACTCTCTCTCTTTCTCTCTCTCTCTCTCACACACACACACACACACCAGTTTCCATCGCTTAAAGAGGCGAGAAAATAATTTTCTTGGCCAGATGTTAATTCTTGAATGACCCAGTTACACAGCAAGATGTAAGTAATAACGCTTTGGTATGCTGACTTCGTAAAGGAGTGTTTACATTAAAAAAATTAAAATTCTGGCTGGTCAATTTTTGTTGTTGATGTGCAGCCTTGTTGGGTTTTAGTTACAGATAGCCTTGGCTTACGACTTTCATGTTTTTCATTTATGGAAATGTTTTGTTTTCCTTTTTGGTTTTAATACTTGCGATTGTGTTTTGGGCTTTCTCTGTCATTATAAAGTACAGGGCAATATATTTTCGGTTGTCTATTTGAAAAGTCGATTTGAGACAGAATAAGTGGTGTATAATGTCTGTTAAACCGCTTCACGTAAGCATATTTCACAGCCCTGTTCTGGCTCTTTTTTTTGTTTTTTGTTTGTTATTACTGAAAAATAAATAAGTGAATACATTAAACCTTCTGCGTGATTTCTGTATGGCCTTATCAAATAGTATAATTCTTATACATGGTTTCCCAAAGGCCTTATCAATCAGTACAAATCATTGCTCAACATGTAACATGCAGCGACTTCCTCATATGAATAGATACTTCTGTACCACAGATACCGAAAATGAGTGATAATTCTCGTTTAAATTTTTACATCAGAACGAGCTGAATTACCTGTGGGGGGAAAAGTTAAAGAACCCCCCCCCAAAAAAAAAACACCTGAAATACAGAACTGACATACTGTGCCGTTTACACCAGTGCCATTCAGTTTACAAAACAGTTTTGCGTGCCATGTCTAGCGTCATGAAGATCGTCTTTTTATTTATGTATTTTGTTAACGTCAAACAATATAGCACTATGCCAAAGTTGACAAAAGCCAGGATATTATAAATGTCCTGAAACAAAACTCAAGGCCTGATCACTGATCAGAGCGTAAGGTTTATGCGCAGGTCAGACACTGTATTTGTGTGAGTGTTTTAATAATAATAATAATGGATACTTATATAGCACACTATCCAGAAATCTGCTCTAGGTGCTTTACAAAAACGCTTTTGATAACATAAAACATTATATCTATGTTACATACACACACCAAAATGTGACCACACACACACTCACACACGCACGCACGCACACACACACACTGCATACATACATTTTAACATACATGTGTATCTAACAGCTACACTAACACATACGCACACATAGGCAGGCACAAACTTACATAAACACACGCACACACAATACACATTCATATACATGCATGTAGTTGTGGACCTGCCACAACTGAACTTATTGCTGAGGGAAAAGGTGAGTTTTGAGACGAGATTTAAAAGATGTCAGGGAATCAGTGTTTTGTTGTTTGTTTTTTTTCTTTCGATGATGTGGTTTTGCGTAAATAGATCAAACTGAAACTGAAACTATCAAAACAAGATTCCCGACTCCACCACGTTTTTTTTTTGACACACACAAAATACCCGTTGGTTCCCTTCATGACGCACTGGTGATTTTTGGACATAACATAATAAAAACTGATGTATGTTTCTCACATACGTTATCGACAGCGAAATCATATGTATACAAAAACAGAATCAACAAAATAAAACCAACATTACAAATGTTCGTAAAAGATCTCAAGCAGACATAATTATGAAGTCGACAAGTATGCTTTTTACATAACTATGGAACATAACAAAAACCAACATTACAAATGTTCGTAAAAGATCTCAAGCAGACATAATTATGAAGTCGACAAGTATGCTTTTTACATAACTATGGAGCATAACAAATTTGTGCAAAAAAAAGGGTCTCTTTATAAATGTTTAGTACAAGATTTTTTTTTTTTAAATGACACCATGAAACTATATTATTGAATATATATTGTTATGTTTACATTATGTTGTTGTGAACTTGTCAGTATTTTAGAACATCATTATGTCTTTACCCTTTTTACCTTTTTATTCACAAAGTATATAAATTTTGTTACCTGCTAACCTTTGTCTGAATAAAAAAAAAAATGTTGAAAAAAAGAGAAAAAAAAGAAAAAGAAAACGAGGGGGCGGGGGGCGTACCTCTAGATGGTGTCACTCTTCTGGACAATACCGACGTTGCTGTTGCTGCTGGTGTTGCTGTAGCTGCCGATGTTGTTGTAGCTGCTAGCAGTGTCGCTCTCGCTGGTTCCCGCTTTCTGCTCCTCAGTGCTGGTCTGCCGTGGCTGAGGCCGGCGTCGCGGGTTTTTTTATTGATGGTGCTCGATTCGTCACGCTTTGCTTCAGGGACGGTCCTGTGACGTGTGCATCGACGTCACTCATCACTGATGTGTCATTGGACGCTTCCTACCTCCCCCCCGCATCCTCCCCTCCCCCTCGCCCCATCCTACGCTGTGTGTGTGTGTGTGTGTGTGTGAATTTTTAAAAACTGTAGCTTATATTAGCTTTTTTTTCTCGTTTACTTTTTGTTTGCCTTTGTAATGCGACCTTTGTTGCATACGGTCAGCAACCTCTTCCCCCCCCCCCCCCCCCCCAGCCCCCCTCTAACTCCACACCCACCGTATCACGTTCACTTCCCTCCTTGTCATGATGTCCGGGCACTGAGTCACATGATTCGTAATGAGGAGGAAGGTGGCAGAATGGTTAAGACGCTTATCTGCCAACACAGGTGACATGAGCGTCTAGGTTCGAATCCAGGTCTCTCGCCATTTCTCCCCAAGTTTTGACAAGAAAAACCAAACTGAGCGTCTACGGGGATACATCGCGGACATCGTTATTCAAAAGATACTCCCTTGATCTCGCTCCTCGTTTCCTTCCGTTCTGAATGAAGTCAACAACCACAACAACAACAAACCGGACAACCTGCGGAGATCGGCGTCATGCACATTGTCACACACACACACACACACACACACACGACACGAACACACACATACACACACAAACACACGACACGAACACACATACACAACACACACACACACACACACACACGCAAACACACGACACGAACACACACATACACAACACACACACACACACACACACGCACACACACACACGAACACACACATACAAACAACACAACACAACACACACACACATACACACACACCCCGCCGCCTACCCCTCCCACACACACAACATCCGATGTGGCCAAGAGCAGGGGCTTGAACCCGTCACGCCCCACTTTCGGCATCTGGGTGCCTTGCGGTACTGATGGGCTTACTTTGTCCTGCAAATGATCCGGTCGACTGTGGTGAATGAATTTACTGCAAGTATGTCTCGCAATTAACACACGCACAGTTTGAAAGTATCCAGATAAAACTGGCGGCTGAGACTGATGCAATAAAAAAAACTTTCTCTTTTTTGGGGGGGTAGGAGGGGTGGGGGTGGGGTCGGGCTGGGGGCTTAGTTTGTGTGTGTGTGTGTGTGTGTGTGTGTGTGTTCAACAACCACCAAAGTCTCCCACTGTCAGTCTAAGGGGGGCTGCAAATGCCGTGAACATGTACATGTATGCACGTTTCTACTGGTTGTTAATTGTTGATGACTGAGCGCCTTTAGCTAGGCAGCAGTCTTTCGGCTCTGTCGTCCATGTAGCCTATATAAGGCAGCGTGTTGTGCAAATCAATGACCCCGTGTTCGCAAAGCGCTTTGGGTTTGGTCTTTGACTGTGATGAAAGGTGCTACATAAGTGCTGATGATAATAAGAAGAATAAGAATGATGATAATACTGATAATAATAACAACAATGACAACAGTAATATTGTAATAATGATAATAATAATGATGATAATAATAATGATAATACGTAGTAGTAGTAGCAGAAGAAGAAGACGACGAAGAATTGATAATGATAATGATGATAATAATGATACCAACTATGGGCACACCCGACCCCTGCCTTTCCCCTCCTAAGAAAAAAAGAATAATCCTATCATTTAACGACATTACTTGATCACTACAACAACCCCACCCCATCCAAAATCATCTTATCATTTAGCGACATTACGTGATCGCATCGCTATCGCATCGGTCTCTACAGTCACAAGCGACGCTGCTTGGTCCAAGCAGACAGCCCAGTTAGACATTAGATCGGATATACTCTATCCATGGTCAGCCATGACCGAAGGAGGCCTACTACTACTTGATCAGCACAACAAACCCACCCCATCCAAAATCATCTTATCATTCAGCGACATTACGTGATCACCACAACAACCCCACCCCATCCAAAATCATCTTATCATTCAGCGACATTACTTGATCACCACAACAACCCCACCCCATCCAAAATCATCTTATCATTTAGTGACATTACGTGATCACCACAACAACCCCACTCCAACCAAAATCATCTTATCATTCAGCGACATTACGTGATCACCACAACAACCCCACTCCATCCAAAATCATCTTATCATTCAGCGACATTACTTGATCACCACAACAACCCCACCCCATCCAAAATCATCTTATCATTCAGCGACATTACGTGATCACCACAACAACCCCACTCCATCCATTGTGTTACCGTACAGAACATGGCATGATTCTTTTCCATAAGATAATGGCTTAACCCTTTCAACGCCAA
Source organism: Babylonia areolata (assembly GCF_041734735.1). Lineage (NCBI taxonomy): Eukaryota > Metazoa > Mollusca > Gastropoda > Neogastropoda > Buccinidae > Babylonia > Babylonia areolata. The sequence continues at coordinate 34,099,210 of NC_134895.1, forward strand.
TCAATTTCGAGTACAAAATTCCCTTGTGGTATAAACACAGAAAAGACAGTGGCTAAGAATAGCTGGGGATTCCCCCTGCGATGTATAGAAAATATGGCCTATCCTACCACCGAACATTAAGAGCAGTAGGTTCATGGATAACAGGCCAATGAATGGTCACCTTTCAGTGACATAGGTCCTCTACCACGTCTGTGCATAAATGCGAGATTGGCGGTGAAAGAGTTAAACGTAATACCACAGCAGCTAACCATCACCAAATCGTTGTTTGTTTTTTTTGTTTTGTTTTTTTTTGTGTGTGTACACACAAACACACACGTTGGTACATACACTCATACTTAAGTGCACACACATACACATACACACACACTGCAGGATATCTTAAGAAAATAATAATGAAATAAAATGATTGTCCCAGTGAATTCGTATCCGCTGTGTCTCGGGTTCGGCATGGGAAAATGACGCTCAGTCCTCTCCCTACCGCCGTTGTAACCTTCCCCAACAGAACTCAGATAGCCTACACATTCACACCAGCGTGGAGTGAGAAGGCCTGGAGAAAAGTACCTTTCTCAAGGACAAAACACCATTCCGAAACGGCGCTTGGAGTGAGAAAACCCGGGGAAAAGTACCTTTCCCAAGGACAAAACACTGTGCCGAAACGGCGCTTGGAGCGAGAAAACCCGGAGAAAAGTACCTTTCCCAAGGACACAACACTGTGCCGAAACGGCGCTTGAAGCGAGAAAACCCGGGGAAAAGTACCTTTCCCAAGGACAAAACACCATTCCGAAACGGCGCTTGGAGTGAGAAAACCCGGAGAAAAGTACCTTTCCCAAGGACACAACACCATGTCGGAACGGCCAGCTTCGAAACCTGATCACTGGGTTAGTTGTTCAACGCCCAACAGACTCTACCAGACTCTATTGCGTCTCCTGTGGTATCTATAGACGGATTATGTGTGTACACCTGTTTAACACTAAGATATTCAACTTGCGCATAAGCTTCAACTCTTCTTCTTCTTCTTCCATTTGAGTATCCACAATCATCAGATTGATTTCGCAATACTATTATAATTAGCTGTTATAATAGCTAAAAGTTATGGGTTTTTATTGCATGTTTTTTTTGCGGGGACCATCAAAATCATCGAGCCAGGTGTGATCTCAGAAGCAGTGAAAAAGCCAAGCTATTTTTTAAGGTGAAAGTTGGCAGGACCAGCAGTAGCTTACGAGAAACGTATTTTCTTTCTTCAGTTTAACGTGTTTTAACTCAGTGATGTTAGACGTGTAGTATGTGTGTGTGTGTGTGTGTGTGTGTGTGTGTGTGTGTGTGTGTGAGTGTGAGTGTGTGTGTGTGTGAATCACCTAACAACATAATTAGGGAGGGGAGAGGCCTGGGAGGCAGGGTGGAGGGGGGATATAGCCGGAGAGAGACAGAGACAGTGAGAGCATGACATTTTTGCGTGTTTGACAGCTTCTATACAGAACTGGTCAGAACCAGGTAAGTAAATCCCCTAAACAGCGCAGATCCCTAACATGGTCAGCCATAGTGACCTTGTCCGCACACACGGCGTAGTAGCGTCTGATTGTCCATACACACTGCCGTTAAATTTGAGATAAATCAGGGTTAAAGAATGCATGTCCACAGTTATTTTTCATGAACAGCCACACGCACACCCACACCCACAAAATGAGTAAGGAGTGGAGGAGACTGAGAACTATTTATGGTAGGACTGTTGTGTTGACCTGAAATCTGATTATTAAAATTGAGCAAAATTTTAGTGACTGGTCTTGAACTGTAAACGGAAGGACAGTACCAAAAAAACCTGTCATATTTTGCATTAAATCGTAACAGTTAGGGCCTGGAAATTGTGGGGTTTTTTTCATACAAAATAACAGTTAAAATGAAAAAAATAAACAGTTCTTAACGAGCATCTTAAGCTGTACATATTTTTTTAAAAACTTCGATCCTACGTTATGCTATCTGTCTGTACCTCTCTCTCATCTACATCTCGTCTATATGCACATGCGTGGGCATCTCTCTCTCTCTCTCTATATATATATATATATATATATATATATATATATATATATATATCAGTATACGTTTACACCTATGTGTGCGTTATTGTTACACACACACGCGCGCGCGCCCGCGACGCCCGATTGGTTCTGAATCAGTCAAAATCCGCGCGCGCCAGTTGTTCCGAGTCACTGTGAGAGGGGAAGACAGGCAAACATCACGTTCGCCACAATCCAGCTATTACCTGTTCCTCACTTCTTCGGAAGAAGACAGAAGCAAACTTTTCAATCTATATCAAAACAGTCTCCACAATGGACAGGTGCCGGAGGACTGGACACACAGCTTCTTAAAACCCATACCAAAACCAGGAAAGGACCATCGTCAGGTAAGCGGCTACCGGATCCTAACCATGCAAAACATTGTTGGAAAGCTCATGGAACGCATGATAGCCAGGAAACTTGCAAGGGATCTTGAACACAGGCACATTCTCCCTTCAAATCAAGGTGGTTACAGAACAGGCAAGTCCACATGGGAAAATGCAGCTGCTTTTGCATATGAGGTGTATGAAGGATTTCAAAGAAAAGAAGAAACACTAGCAGTAGCAATTGACCTTGAAGATGCCTACAATAAAGTCCAGTTTGCGCACCTCATGGAGCTGCTACTAAGGTATGGAGTAAGTTTGACACTGACAAGATGGATAGCAGCAGCGCTTCAGGAAAGAACCGTCGTCCTACGCCTCGGAGATTGGATGTCTGCACCTTCTAAACTATCCATGGGACTGCCACAAGGGTCTCCACTCTCTCCTGTCCTCTACAATGTCTACACGAAGGGCCTTGCAGACTTAAACAACAATGGAATTGCTCGGGTGCTTACCCTTGCGGATGACGGCCTGGTCTTCAAAACTTCAAAAAATGCTCAGGAAAGAACTGAAGCCGTCCAGAAACAACTAAACAATATTGCTCAATGGTGCAAAGACACAGGATCTTCCATCAATCCAGCGAAAGCCCAAACGTTGCTGTGCACCCTCAACAACAAAACCGCGAGCAAATCACCACCTTCTGTGTCATTCGATGGGATTCAAATTGAGAAAACTGAATGCCTACGCTACCTAGGAATACACTTCGACAGGATGCTGACCTTCAGAAAACATACGGAAAACACTGTTCTCAAATGCAAAAAGGGCCTTTCAGTCTTAAAAGCAATGGCAACCAAAGGAATTGAACAACGCCACCTCTTCCTGCTATACCAATCACTCGTCCTCAGTGTGATCGACTACGGACTTGGGCTAACAACACCGTCTCAAAGCAACCTCCTAAAATTAGAAAGAGTCCAAAATAAAGCTATGAGGCTGATCCTTGGAACAACAAAAGACACGCCCACAGAAACCATGCGATACCTGCTTGACCTTCCTTCAGTGCAGGCCAGAAACAAGTTAGAACAGGTCAAGACCTACTTCAAAGCATTAGAAAACCCTCAAAACCCACTGCATGACGCAGTCAAAGAACAAAAAGGCAGCCGTCTAGGACGAGGAAGATCATGGATGGGGCAAGCAGAAGACACAATCCAGCTAGTATGCCGACTTCAAGACCTGAAAGAAACAAAAGAATGGGAGAAAAACCCCGAAAACCTCAACCATCTATTCAACACAGTCATTTCACCCACTCTAGGAAGACATTGTCGGGAATGGCCAGAGGACAAAACTGATGCGGAAGTGAAGCTGCTTATAGAAGAAAACAGTAAAGAAGAGGACATCATCATATACACAGATGGCTCAGTCACCAAAGACCAGTCTGGCTGGGGATTCACTGCGAAACAAAATGGAAAAACAATTTGGGAAGAGAATGCTGCCTACAAAGTCACAACCTCCAGCCTAACGATGGAAGTTGAAGCCGTGACACATGCCCTCCAGTGGCTATCGTCCTTCCATACGCCCGGAAACCAACATGCCATGATCCTAACCGACTCAATGAACCTCATACAGAAAATTGAAAACGGAATGGGAAGCCCAGAGTGGCATAACGCAATGCGCAACTTTCAGATTAAAAAACTCACATGGTCATACTGCCCGGGACATGCAGGTGTTAAGGGAAATGAGCGAGCTGACAGACTTGCTGGTAACGCAACACCAACGAGCAGCCTACATCTAGGAAAATCGGAAATCCTCAGAAAAGTCAAAGAATACCAAAAAGAACAGGTACAAGGCCATCACACCATTGATCGCCTCAAAGAAATAAAAGCAGAGAGAGGGAGCGGCCGCAAATCTAACATGAAAGGTAGAGCACGATGCTTTGCAAATCAAACAAATATCGGCATCATTTCCAAACCAACATTGCGCAAATTTCTTCAAAACGGAACAGAGTCTCTGTGGGCCTTTCCAAATACAATAGACCGAGCAACACACTAGATGCCACGTTCTTGGCATCAGAGATCTTTTCCCATCCCTCTTGCGGCCAGTCAGTGGCGGCTGTGTGTGTTTGTGTGTATGTGTGGGTCTGTGCTTTTGAGTGCGTTTGTGAATGCGCGAGAGTGAAATTGCACACAAGTGTCAGGAGAGATATGTGTACGTGTGTGTGTGTGTGTGTGAGGGGAGGTGGGAGTGCGGGGGGAGGTGGGGTAGAGGATGAGGTATGTGAGTGTATGCATGCCTACACTGTGGGAGCAACAGGATATTGGAACGTGTATATATATATATATATATATATATATCTTTGTATGTACGTGTGTGGGGTTGGGGGTGGGAGATATGGGCGTATGTGTGTGTGCTTGTACAAGTAAGTGTTCATCTCTGTGAGTGTGTGTTTGTGTGTGTGTGTGTGTGCCGTGGAAGCTGCGATACGTAGACTAGAAATAAGTGTGTGGAGGAGGGGGTAGAGGAGGTGCAAGGTAATGTGTGTGTGTGTGTGTGTGTATGTGTGTGTTGGAGCTCATGTACGTTTATATGTATTTGACTGTGCTTTCATATGTGCTTGTACAAGTAAGTGTTCATCTCTGTGAGTGTGTGTTTGTGTGTGTGTGTGTGTGTGTGTGTGCCGTGGAAGCTGCGATACTTAGACTAGAAATGAGTGTGTGGAGGAGGGGGGTAGAGGAGGTGCACGGTAATGCGTGTGTGTGTGTGTGTGTTGGAGCTCATGTACGTTTATATGTATTTGACTGTGCTTTCATATATGTGAAACTGCATGTCTGGTGCATTTCTGTTATGCATGTGTGGGTGTATGTGTGAATGTGTGTCTTCATATTTTACATTTATTTGCTTATTTATCACCATTGTTGTCTTATTTATTTATTTATTTATGTTTTATTATTATCATTTTATTAGTATTACTAATATTATTACTACTACCTTTTTCTATATTATAATTATTATTTATTTATTTATTTATTTATGCAAGCTTATCTATTATTTATTCCCCCGTTGGTTTTTTTTTTTTTTTTTTTTTTTGTGTGTGTGTGTGTGTGTGTGTGTTCTCAAGGCCTGACTAAGCGCGTTGGGTTACGCTGCTGGTCAGGCATCTGCTTGGCAGATGTGGTGTAGCGTATATGGTTTTGTCCGAACGCAGTGACGCCTCCTTGAGCTACTGATACTGATACTGATACTCACTGTACCCCCCCCCCCCCTCCCCCCAGACCTCTCTCCCTAATGTCCCACCCTACCCGATCCCTCAACGCATCCCCCCCGCCCCCACCACCATCTTCATTAAACGTCTCTCCCTCTCCACCCCTCCCCCACCCCAACCCCTGCCTCCTTTATCACACTCCCCACCTCGTGAGCAAACAGGCCCGACCTCTCGAGCATCAAACAACAGCTTGTTTGCTCACGAGGTCGGACCTTCACCCTGTGCCGTCCATTCCCGTGACTTCATTGACGCGAGTCACGTTCCTTTCATCCCTGACAAGTAAGACATGTTTAGTTAATTACATCAGGATGGCCACACCAGTGTATCAGTTCTGTTCATGCTTCTATGGACTGCGACTTCCACGCTCACATGTCTTCGAATGGGTATTTTTCTTGGCTTTTATGACTTGTCTTATAATCAAACTCTAGCCCAAAATAGTCGGAACAGCAGTTGCCTCCTCTGCTGTTCTGATGGTCATAGTCGGACACGACTATGATATATGACTTGTGCTCGAAAAGGATTAATCTGGTATGACCTTCGTATATACCTTCGATTCCGAAGTAATCGCCAGCATATTATGATGCTACTACTGGGACAGCTGTACTCAGTGTTAATCGCCAGTATATTATGATGCTACTGTTAGGGCAGCTGTAGTCAGTGTTCGGGGGTTGCATGTTCGGTGTGTTGGTGTTTTCACAAGCCACTAAACACTGAACTGGGTTACAGGATCTTTAACATCCATGTTAGGAGTGAAGTACAATGGATTCGATCCCATGTGCAGTGTCTGATGAGAAATGAAAGGCCGAAATAAAGTATGGTGAACAATTGTTGCTGGTATATTTTGTGCACGCACACAAACACACACACACGCAAGTGCGTGCACACACACACAAACATAGGTACACACAAACACACACGTTGGTACACACACTCATACTTAAGTGCACACACATACACATACACTGCAAATCATATTCTGGATAAAATTTCATGCAAGCTGTTTGGCTGGGGTCACAGTCAGTGGGGATTAATTAAGAAGGGAAAACGCAGAACTCATTACAGTATCATCCAGTTCTTACCTGTTCCTCATCATTCCCTTCTCCACCTCCCCCCTTCACCCCCGCAACCCCTCCCCCCCCCCCAACCCCAGCCCCCACCCCCAACTCACATACACTCCCAACTGAACCGGTATATTCCAGCTTGTTATCAAATACGCCGCTGTCGTTTAATGTTATGAAGGTCAGTGCAGTGTTTCACCTTGTGTTGTTACACCCCGTGACTCCAGTGATATTTATCACGTTCCAGTCGTCCCTGAGACACAAAAGCCACGCACTTAATTAGCATTTTGGATGAGACAATAGACCCGGGTGCAGCATGCACTTGGTGCATGCAAAAGAACCAACGGCAACAAATCTTTTTTTCTCTCGTAAAACAAATACTTTTGCAATCAGAATATATATATATATAGGTGGCACTACACCGGTGACTTGTTCTCCCCAAGGAGAGCAGTCCTAGTTTCATACAAAGATGTTGCAAAAAATGTTAATACAATATAAATGGACAGTGATAAACTGTGCAGAACAAAAAGGATACTGTTTTACAGACTCTGTCAAACACAAGAAAAGAAAGAAATGATGTTTTGCTGAGATGTGTTGGAGGATGATCTATACTTTCTCTGCAACTGGGTCCAATATGAGAAATTAATGGCAAATGTAAACTTAACTAAATGCAGTCAAATACTATTGGTAGAGAGAATCTGCATATGCCTTGGGTGTTATTTATGTGCGATTGATTTCATCTAACCCAGAATACTATCATTATCCTATTTTTTTTTTATTCATGTACCTATTTTCACCGTCTTTTCGTATACTTCAGTACAGATCATAAGGCATTCACCAGTTGAGAAATACAAATACAAATGTCCCATGGTCATAGGCGTAAAAGGTTAAAGGCAGTGAAATTATATACACTCTGTCCAGGGGTTGGCATAGGAAGGTTGGACACATTCCTCTTGGTTTAAAAATTTTTAAAAAAAAAAAAATTAATTAATTAAATTTAATTTTTTAGCTTTCCCGACTGAAGTCGGGTATCAACCATTCACACGTGGGTGGAGTAAAGAGACTTGGAGTGAAATGACTTTCCAAAGGACACAACACCAAGCCGAAATGGAATTCCGGAGCCTCGAACCCTGATCACTGGTGAACAGAGGATCAGAAGTCCAGCGCTTGGCTGATCCTGCCATGACGCCTCCACATCATCAGCATGACCAAGACCCGATCAGCTTAGTCAAAAGTGTCTTCATTCTCGGAACCAGTCAATGTACGTACCCTGTGACACCATCCTACTGACCTGGATCATTTACTGAGTTCATGCTGAATTAGCCTATCTGAGGCAGTAGGCTTTTGACCTTCGTTAAGAAGAGAGAGAGAGGGGGGGAGGGGGAGGGGGAGAAGGGGAGAGAGAGGGTGAGAGACACAGAGAGAGAGAGAGAGAGAGAGACACAGAGAGAGAGAGAGAGAGACAGAGACAGAGATTTATGCAAAGTCATGGACTTACAAGAACATGAGGCAAAAATGATATGCAAATGTTAACATGCCTGTTAACAGCTGCTCTTTGACTGTCCACACAGATTTATAACAGACAAGCTTTGTACAACGTCTGTCTGTAAAGATCTGGGGGCACATTCATTCTAATATTAACCCTTTGACTGCTGCTGAAATATATGCTTGTCGGTGATAGGGTGTCACCATACTGGGTTAAGACAGAGCTAACAGGTCAGGACACCACTCTGTAGTTTACTTCTTCCTCCTGAGACTGCATTATCATCATTCAGTAAAATTGATGACATCATTGAAAAGTACAGAAAAAACAACAACAATTTGTTGTTTGCAACCCCAGGAACTGTGCAAGAATCACCGCAATTTCATTGTTTTGTAAGGGTCAACATAAACTTTTTTTTCATGTAGTCCAGTGTTGTCACGATGTTTTTTTTAAAAAAAGCTTTGGACATGATCAAGTACAACAACCTTCTCCTGTTTGCAATGGTGTTCTCACATCACATGAACAAGACTTTGCCGCAAACATGGACTTTTCGTATGAAGTTGCACAACTGTCTGATCAGTTGGTAGTTTCATCCAGTCAGGCCCAGCCGCAATTGGTGCGACAGCCTTCATCAATGTCCTCAATTTTAACATTACTTGTACTCTGCAAAAAAACTCATGATCAAAGATCCACTGTGCTGAGAATTCAACAAAAAAATAGTGCATTCAGATGGAAAAAAATTGCTGATCAGAGGGAAGTTCACAAAAGCCAGCTAACAAATGTAGTACATCCATTTCTTGTGAGTCACCCATGTGTGCAGCAGTCACGCCAAGCCGACAGACTCAATGTTTTCTGTTTTGTTTTTTTAACACATCCTTGAATACAGTATGTGCCTGAAGACATATATAATTTGTATTTCTGTGCACTATGTCACCTGGCAGAAAAAGTGGTGATTAAGTACTGGGCAAACCAGCTGCAATGGCAAAATGGTTACTATCACAGACTGATGACTGGGAAGATGCAGGTTCGGGCCCCATTATAAGCAGGTTTTTCGGCCCATGGTTGGCTCTTACCCAGAACTGAGCATGCTATGGACTCAAATAGGAAGACCTGGACCACACAGTCGAGGTCATCCAATTCATTCTTTGGGGTTTTTGTTCAGATTAACTCACCCTCAGTCAAGGTGTGTCTGTCTCTAAGCCTGGTTGATGCTGGGAGATATTATGCAAGTACAGCCTTGTCAAGAAGTCCCAACCCTAAAATGGAGCCTCATAGCACATCTTCAATACCCCCCATCATCATTCATCGGCACTGAAATATTTGAAACACAGAAACTGAGAAAACAAAAAGTGGACAGGAAACTCAAGAAGAAACAAGAAAAAACCAGGAAACTGCACACCACCACTTTATATAAACCCACCTGCATATCATCATCGCATTCAAATTCATCATCAACACCAAACAACTGCACTTATGCAACTTGCTTTATTGTCTTCTTCCAACTCATCTTTTTAAAAACTCAGGAGGGGGTGAGTGTGGGTGAGTGTTGGACAGCTGCAAAGTGAAGTAGAAAGGGAGTCAAAGGGGTGAGACATGCTCTCATTTACATAGCTACATTCACTGATTCAGGTTTAATCCCAACACTCATCACAGGTGCTAAGGCCTACAATGGGGAAGCCAATCCCAGGAAAGTGCAGGGAGAGGGGACCTGTCTAAACCTACACTGACTCCACTAGAACAACACCGTGTTATGGTGGGCAGCGAAAATGCTGACTGTTATGTCAGGATTTCAATGATTTTAGACTTGCATCTTATTGACTGTGAGCTCAGTGCTCAACCAAAATATGCCATAATTTTTCACTCATAAATCATTGCATTACTCAGCCAATAAAAACAACTTTTTTGTACGAAGTGTAAACACGATCCAATTAAAAAAATACCAACGATATCCACAGCACAATTGTCAAACAAGTAGTGGTCAGTCACACATCCCTGAGGTGTCAAAGATTGTCTTAAAATGACATTTCCCTGAATGTGTCACAAATTGTCTTGAAATGACATTGCACTGAACAAAACTGTGCTATTCTCCCTGCATACTTCACATCAATTGAGCACAACCCGATTGTCACTTATGGTGTGGTAAATTTGTACTAAAAAAACTAAGGCATCAAGAAAAATGTGTGAAGGCCTATTAATCAAACTTCTGCGTTTGTGGGATGCAACTCCAACGGTCACTAGTATACATGCATGACTGGGCTTTTACGTGTATGACAGTTTTTACCCTGTCGTGTAGGCAGCCATACTCCATTTTCCGGGGTCCTGTTTAACTAAAACAATGTCTGTGACAAAACAAGTGTATGAAGTTATATTTGAGGCAGCATTAGTCTGGATGATGCTGGTAACTTCTTCCTCTTTGTGGGCTGCGACTCCCGTGTTCTCATATACGCGAGTGGGCTTTTACATGTCACCATTATTTCATCCATTCTGAGTGCTTTTTAACAGATTTTGGTTAAGTAATGCCTCAGTATGCATGCCTGAACAGATCAAAATCTTTCACAATATGTTTTGCTTTCAGACAGCTGTGATGTTTTGCTTAATTTCACCAACAAACACGTGGGGCAATGCCTTCAAGGCTCATGCGTGATTGCAACCAATTTTAACATACTTTTTTGTGTTGATAGGTCTTGCTATTTGCTTCTTGTGGGCAATAAAATTTAATAAGCTGTACATATGTATTCTGACATGTCATTAAAATCAATTTATTGGGAAGGAAGTATGTATGTGTGCAAAAACACAAAAATAGGCTACCATCACCATGGACACAACTTTTACCAACAGAACAACATCTCTGGCTAATGTGAACAACATAAGGCCTCCACACTGAGTAAAATATAACTTTTCACCCATGAAGTTTGTAAATGAGTATTCCGAGTTTGTGAGAACCATGTAAAAAATGAATTCCCACAGTATATTCAGACTGACGTTTCATTATCAGGTGGAATTTTGCTGCTCATGGCCAATGTATGCATCAATATAAGTTTCCATTCTAAGCTGATAAAGTTACTATTTCAAGAAAACAAATGATAAAATGATTGCTATTCAATAATGTGTCAATAAGTGCTTAAATTCTGTGAAAAAGGAGAAAAACAAAAAAAAACAAGAAACCAACCAACCAAACAAAACAAGAGGTAAATCCTTCAAGACTCACTTGTGCTTCGCGCTTTATCCAGTCAAGGAATCATGAGGAGAAAAAAAAGATTAAAAAAATCGTTGAAAAGTGCTCTGTATTAAATATGATATATGAAATAAACTTGGGAGAAAAAAAAACAAACGAAAACAAATGTATGCAAGCAGGATCGAACCATGCATGTTCAGTTCCAAAACAAGCAGCCTAATCCCCACTGCTGCGACGCATCTGACGTCATTTGACTAAATTTAATACTTAAAGCAATGTTGACGTTTTCTACTTCGTGTGATAAATAGATGTGATTGTAGTGGATGTAATAACGCAGCTTTAATCATTTTTTTTTTTTTTTTGGTGTGTTTTATGATATCTCGATTCTTTCATTTTGGTGGTAAAGGAGACCTTGCTATCCCTTCAAGCACAAAGCAACACACAGTAGATCTCTAGATCTGCAAGAATCAGTTGAGGCCTACAAGCTGAAAGAAACGATTGGTTCAATTTTTCTTTTATGTTCATTCCAGTTAATTCAGTGTCCACTTTAGAATACTTAACACGTTGATGGTGCAGTTAGTATTACTGTATGTGTTCTGTTCAGAATTTATATTTCTTTCCTTTTAATTGTGATCAAGAAAAACAAGTTCATGTCTTCGAATACAGCCTACCTGCTTGTTGGCGTAACTCAGTCGGAAGCGGTTTTTAGAATTTTTGGATTTCGGAACAAACCTCAATGAAATAAACCCTTAATGATTCAGAAAAAAAACCGGCTTGATTTGGGAGACTTACAACCTGTCATTGGTATGACTGTGAAGATTTTTTTCATACTATGTTTAAGTCAAATTTTGTATTGGCAGACAGGTATTTCCAGAGAAAATGGCAATGTCAAAGTTTACCACGGACATACAGACAACTGAACGCCAGGTTAAAACATAGACTCACTTTGTTTACACAAGTGAGTCAAAAAGCAAATAAAATGACTGAGCAAACATTGTTTCCAGACAGTGCTTTATCATTAATTGGAATGTGTGGAAAATTTTGTCTTCTTTTCTTCTATTTTCCTGAGATAATGAATTTGTTAATAAAAGTTATCATGAACACACATACACACACTTACACACAAACACACATGGACAAATGAAACAGGATAATTGTGAAGACTCACTTTTTTTGCACTCTACAGATTTGTGCAGTCTTGCTATCTCATCTCTTGGTCTACTTTTATTGTGCTGAAGTTTTGTTTGATCTTTTTCTTCAGTGTTCACTATTCCCACATAATTTATTTCTTATGATTTCCACAGACATGGTAATATTTTATGTAGTCATCATTTTTAAAGTTCTGTATATTTCTGAAAATCAAAGGCCAAATTTCTATTTGCCTAAACTGCAATCAGGTTACTTTGTGTGTGATAGTGTGTTCTGCTCTGTGTGTATAAAGACTGCTGAAAATAGCCAAGGTGTTGCTCGATTACTTTGTCTATGTATCAATTTCTTTTTTTTCTCAAAAAACTTTGTTTTTTTTTGTTTTATGTTTTTTTGTTTTTTTGTGATTGGATATTTTTGGCCCATCCTTTCATGATTCATCAAAAGTGAAAATAAAACCCTGTGTACATACCTCATGCCTCCTTTTTTACCCTCTTCCCCCACATTGTGGACTGATGACCTAGAGGTAACGCGTCCGCCTAGAAAGCGAGAGAATCTGAGTGTGCTGGCTCGAATCATGGCTCAGCTGCCCATATTTTCTTCCCCTCCACTAGACCTTGAGTGGTGGTCTGGACGCTAGTCATTCGGATGAGACGATAAACCGAGGTCCCATGTGCAGCATACACTTACTGCACGTAAAAGAACCGACGGCAACAAAAGGGTTGTTCCTGGCAAAATTCTGTAGAAAAATCCACTTCGATTGGAAAAACAAAAGTGCATGCAGGAAAAAATATGAAAAAAAGGGTGGTGCTGTAGTGTAGTGAGGCGCTCTCCCTGGGGAGAGCAGCCCGAATTTCACACAGAGAAATCTGTTGTGATAAAAAGAGAAATACAACACAACACAATACAGTAGCTCCCCCTTCCTTTCACACCTCTTGGAGATGGACTTGTTCATTTATGTTGACAATTACAGATGACACAAATAAAACTCATCAAGCCCTGGTAAACCAACAAAAATATTATTTGGAAACCAATGAACAGACATTCACCACAAGCACACATCACCTATCTACACATTCACCACAAGCACACATTGCCTATCTATATACAACACTACATTTTCTCCTACACCAAAAGAAGTGGTTTTTGCTGAAACACTATTTGTAAAACCAACAACCAAGACATTCACCACAAATACACATCACCTATCAAAATACATATACAACACCTCATTTTCTCCATCAACAGAAGTGTTTTTTGCTGGAAGGGGTGTAGCGTGGAAATCGAGGCACAGTCACAAAGTTGGAGGTCAACATGGCCTTGCACAGCGTGGCTTTCACCTCTCGCTGCCCACTGTCTATCCTGTAGCCCTCCACGAGTGTGTTGCTACCGATCAGTCTGGCGTCGTTCAGTTGGAAGTGGTAAAACAGTCCCTGGCACAAAACTCCTCCGCCTCCCTCCTTCTGAAACTTGGTCACCTGCTGGCTTTCCAGCCTGTCCAGGTTCACAAGCCACAACGATTCTGAATTGAAGCAGGAGATGAAAATGGCGTTGGTGGCAGCGGGGTCGGGGTGGGGGTGGGCGTAGAGGGGCAGGCCCGGGATGGGGCCCGTCAGCTGCAGGTAGGTCCAGGTGAGGGTGGACAGATCCAACACCTGGACGTAATTCTTGAAGACGTAGATGCAGTCTCTGTGCACTGTGGCTGCCGGGGATGTCTCCTGGTACAGCAGGTCTGGCAGAGCTTCCCACTCCTCTGCAGTCAGTCATACATAGCCATTTGTCAGTTGTTTGGCATTAACATCAGGTCGTCGTCTTCTTCATTCGTGGGCTGCAACTCCCACATTCACTCATATGTATAGGAGTGGGTTTTTATGTGTATGACCATTTTTGCCCCGCCATTTAGGCAGCCATACTCCGTTTTCTTCCTTTTTTTAATTATTTTTTTTTTAAACACTTTCTACGTGGAGTACTGGTTTACCTGCAACATCCAGTTGCTTCCTTTGGACAGAATACAGGTATTTCAGCATTGCAGTCAGTTTTACTTTCAATCAGTTGCATACTCACTCAGTGCTTTTAGCTTGTTAGCGTTAGCCTCTAAATTCTTCACCGGTGTTTTCAAGGGGACTGGGCATTTTTCATACCAATCTTAAGCAAGAAAAGGCAACATACAATAACCAAGTTGACCACTTTGTACCCTGCAGAGTGCAGCTGCACTGCAGAATCAGTGGACTAGTCTTTCAACAGCTGAGTGCATTGTCAAAGCTGTTCTTCATACACAACACACACATATCAAAACCATCCCCAAACCCCTTTGAGACCACACTGAACAATGTTGAGACTAAAATAACTAAGTTGAACAACTACCAAACAACACCTACTTGCAATCTAACCAAGTTAAATAACAACCAAACAACACCTATTTGCAACAGCCAAATTGAATCACCACCAAACAACACTTACTTGCAATAACCAGGCTGAACAGCCACTAAACAACACCTACTTGCAATGACTAAGTTAACAAGCACTCAACAACACCTACTTGCAATAACCTAGTTGAACAACAAGCAAAGTACCACCAAACACCACCTACTTACAATAACCAAATTCAACAGCAAACTGAACAAGCAAACTGTTACAACACTTACTTGTAATAACCAAATTGATAACAAGCAAAATTTGAAAACACCACCAAACAACACCTACTTGCAATAACCAAATTGAACAGCAAGCACACAACCATGAAACAACTTACATAACCAAGTTGAACAACCACAAAAAACCCCAACAAAAACCACCTACTTGCAATTTAACTAAGTTGAACAACCACTTAACAACAACACATTGCAATAACCAAGATGACCACATAACCAAGTTGAACAACCACAAAAAAACACACAAAAAACCCACCTACTTGCAATTTAACTAAGTTGAACAACCACTTAACAACAACACATTGCAATAACCAAGATGACCTACCGCCAAACAACACCAACTTGCAATTACTAAATTTAACAGCAAGAAAACTAACCAAACAACACCCGCTTGCCATAACCAAGCTGAAACACCACCAAACGACACCTACTTGCAATAACCAAGTTGAACAACCTCCAAACAAAACCACTTTGCAGTTTAACTCACTCGCTGCCATTGTCTGCATATGCAGATTTAGATTTTGAAAAGTCGCACTGTTGGAGTGACGTGTCGGATACGAAACTCAAAAGTAGAACTGATTCTTAAGTTATCTCCGGCCAACTTTTCATTCACACACAGTGCGTGTGTGCAGTGACACGCTCGTTAGCAGACGACAACAAAGCATACCCTCGGTCAGCTCTGCAAGTTGTTTGACAAGATGGCGTCGCATTGAAGTGTTCGACACGGTAGGAGAGGTCAAACACAACAGTGTTGAAGCTACTTTGGAAATGATCCAAACTGAAGGCTCCGATGTTGAAGAGATAATGTTGATTCGTCGGACAGTGATTTTGAGCCATATCCCGATCAACTAGAAATAGATTCGGCCGCTGAAGAGGGTGTTTACAGTGGAGAGGAAAGCGAGTCCTGACCATGTGCCAGCTGACCGACACTGACAGGTGTTTTTACCAGTGATTGGACTGAAAATGGTGAGTGTGTATGTATTTTATATATATATATATATATATATATATATATGTATATATATATATGTATGTATATATATATATATATATATACATATATATATATATATATGTATGTGTGTGTGTGTGTGTGTGTGTGTGTGTGTGTGTGAAAGAAAATGTCACATGCTCAGGTGTACAACTGTGTGTGTGTGTGTGTGTGTGTGTGTGTGTGTGTGTGTGTGTGTGTGTGATTGCATGCATATGTTTACTTATTTTCTGTTTTACAATAACATGGAGTTTATTTGTAGAACAAGGTGCTATAGAAATGACAGTAATAGTACTAATACTGATGATACTGTCATTATTGTTTGTAATAATTGTAAAAAATAATCAAAGGTGGTTTTCTGTGACTATATGTAAAAAATCTACCACATTATGCTTCCATTCATGTAAATATTTAGAATAAATAATTTAAACAATAAGAAGAAAGAGTCAGACCTGCATGATCATTTGTGTGTGTGTGTGTGTATGGTTGCAGGCCATGTTCCTGTGCTGAAGTGGCAGGACAAAAAGCTTGTTCATGTGCTGACTACAGTAAAGCTGCCAACTACCATGGTCAGTGTGACAACACGACACCGTCCTGAAAGACAGAAGCCAGCACAAGACTGCATCACCAACATGGCCGGAGTGGATATGAGTGACCAGCTACTGCAAGTGCAAGGTCTGTGAAGACCTGTTCAAGCGCCACAACACACCGAGACACCAAACTGCCCACTGGTGTCCAAAATGTGGAGTTCCACTGAGTGTGAAGCTGTGCCCAGGACTCAACATCACCTGCCATGAGCTTTTTCACTCCAGACAAGACTATCGTCAGTGATAATACATCAGGTTTTTGTGTACAGTGAACTCCTTTTTAATGTAGAGACAACATTTTTTTTTGTGTGTGCATGAATTTCAACTTTCTCCACCATCTGTTCATACTTCATTGCATGTACTAGGTCTTCAGTTCCTCAAATAGTGTTAGGATGTGATCTGGAACATTTGTAAGCTGTTCAAGGACACTTGGTATACCTTTCTGATGGGTGCAAAAATGCTACAAAATACACAAAAAATGGATACCGTGATCAACAACAAGATAGTGAGTAAATAATTTAATTTTTTGCACAAATATGGAACAACATTCACTGAATACACATACTAAATTTCAATTCTCTGGATGTTTATTTGGTTTTTTGAGAATTTTTTTCCCATCCTATACAAACCCTGGGTTTTCTGGGATTCGCAAGGGCAAAAACTCTTGGCATGGAGTGAGTTAACCAAACTGAACCACCACCAAACAAACCTACTTGCAATGACCAAATTTAACAAGCAAAACACCACCAAACAACAACTCTGTGCAATAACCAAACTGAACCACCACCAAACAACACTACCTTCCAATAACCAAGCTGAACACTAACACAACCAAACTACCACCACCACCACCCACCCAAACAAACAACACCTACTTGTAACAGTGTCAAAGCTCTCCACGCTGTCCAGCCGAATGCGGAAGCGGCCGATGCCTCCAATGAGGAAGAGGGTGGAGCCGTGTGCACAGAGGCCGTGGTGGCGCCGAAGTGTCTTCAAGGTGCCCACCTCGTGCCATGTCCACCGCAGACTGTCCAAGCACCACATCGTCTTCAGCCACCCCCCAGTGCGGCCCAGCGACGCCTCCCCCCCCACCACGTACACCAGGTGACCTGCACACAGCAGCTTGGTATTAATGGTAGTGATAACTCCCACATTTATTTGTATGTACACGAGTGGGCTTTTACGTGTATGACTTCTTCTTCTTCTTCTGCGTTCACTCGTATGCACACAAGTGGGCTTTTACGTGTATGACCGTTTTTACCCCGCCATGTAGGCAGCCATACTCTGTTTTCAGGGGTGTGCATGCTGGGTATGTTCTTGTTTCCATAACCCATCGAACGCTGACATGGATTACAGGATCTTTAACGTGCGTATTTGATCTTCTGCTTGCATATACACATGAAGGGGGTTCAGGCACTAGCAGGTCTGCACATATGTTGACCTGGGAGATCGTAAAAATCTCCACCCTTTACCCACCAGGTGCCGTCACCGTGATTCGAACCCGGGACCCTCAGACTGACAGTCCAACGCTTTAACCACTCAGCTATTGCGCCCGTCACGTGTATGACAATTTTTACCCTGCTATGTAGGCAGCCACACTCCGTTTTCAGGGGTGACTGATGAGCATAATAACAGATGGTCATGTAGGCAGCCATACTCCGTTTTCTAGGGTGATTGATTAGCATAGTAAGAAATAGTACTTAATATTGCATTAACGCAGTAGCTTCGTGTTAATGATGATAATAGATAGCACTCATGTTGCGCTAACTCCCCTTATAAAAGGACTCGAAGCGCCTCACAATAAACAGTATATATATATACATACAATAATGCATACATATAACAAACAAGAGAACATGAAGAAAAGAAAAACAACAACAACAATGTATAACTATATATCAAGACAATACCACAATCTGCGGATATGAACAATCACTCACACACACACACAAATGCGCAAAATATACCCTACACACATATACACGCATATGTCCACACACACAGAACACACACACTTGCATATGCACTTACAGTAAACATCATCCCACAGGCACACACTCTACATGACGATTTCAATAGAAAGAAAAAAAAAAAAAAAGTGGGTGGGAAGAGGCAGACAACTATGCTTCATCACATCCAAAGGACACTTTGAACAGGTGGTTTTCAAATCCATTTTGAAAGAGAACACCTTTCGCCCCCCCACCCTGCACTCCAAGTGAGCTGGGCACAGCAGCTTTGTATTGGGCTTTGTTGCTTTTATAGACCATCTGACTGACACAAGACCATGTCAAGATGAAATGTATATTATAATACACACACATGCACACACAGAGATAGATAAATAGATAAACACACACACACACACACACACACACACTGTATGATAGTCGTGTCCGACTATGACCATCAGAACAGCAGAGGACTGTCCCAACTATCTGGGCTAGAATATGATTGTAGTGGAGAGTCTTGCCCAAGTTACATCCCCACTATCAAGGCCAAGAGGGTTTTAGGACAGTCAGTGTTGGGACAGTTCCCAAAAGCCAGATAGCTACCAAGGCTGCAGCACTGAGAGCCAGTGCTGTCTTGCCTCCTAGTTTGAGAGTCATACACTTCTTTGTTCATGGGCTGCAACTTCCACATTCACTTGCATATATACAAAAGTGGGCTTTTTCGTGTATGACCGTTTTTACCCCGCCATATAGGAAGCCATACTCTGTTTATGGGGTGAGAGTCATACACAAAACTTAACACTGCCAACAACCACTCCACATCCTAGGCACACAAAAAAAAGAAGAAAAAAAAAAGAATAGATATAGCAAAAATGCTGAATTATCAAGTCCAGAAAAAGACAAGAAAAACAAAAACAAACAAAAAAAACACACCAAAAACAACAACAACAACAAAACTCAAGGCTTTCCAGAAAAACAACAACATATAAATGAATGGAGATGACAGAAAACAATGGAAAAAAACAGAAACAAAGACAGCGGTAGAAAAGAAGGCATTTTGATGACAGAATTTCCAAGTCAGGATACTATTTAATTTATACTAAAAAGATCCCCGCCAACCCCATAGGGGAAAAGACTACATTAAAAATAATTTTGTAAACAGTACTTTCCATAGTTTCTGCAGTATATGTGTCATCATCAAATCTACATCTGATAGCCTGGCAACATCTTGGCCATGTTCTCTGAGATCACAATAAACAAGCGCGTTGGGTTACGCTGCTGGTCACGCACCTGCTTAGCAGATGTGTAGATTATGTATGGATTTGCCAGAACGCTGTGATGCCTCCTTGACTAACTGAACTGAATTGAACTTTGAGATCACACTTGAATAACATCAGTATGAAAAAATGCAGTAGTCTCCATCAGGCAGTCATTCTGATTCTGTGACATTCTGATCAGAATACATCCAATAAAATATAAAAATATATTACAAATCTACAGCTATAAGTGATGCTGAGGACAAGGATGACAATGACAATAAATGATGTAAAAGGCCAGAGGAAGCTCTACACACACACACACACACACACACACACACACACACACACACACACACACACACACAGAGTCTCTCTTGTGTCACACTGAGGAGAGAACAGCTGTCATACCAATAGCGCACACTCTGTAGCCAGAGTCCAGTGCCATGGGAGGGAAGCAGTCAGATAAACTGGCCACATGTTCCACAGCACAGGTCTCCGGTTCAAACCCCAGCACTCCCATTGGGCAGTTCAGTTTCTTATCCCCTAGGGTTGTTAAACATGTACTTTCGCAGTATGCTGGGTTGCACTGGTGTCCCCCGACACACAGAATGTAGCTGTTCCGAGGACTTGTGCGCACTCGAGACGGATCCTGAATGAATGGCAGAAACACACAATGCACACTGAGAAACACATTAGCATAGAATTTTATCTATGCCCCAAAACAGATTATTGAATATTTTATGGCCCATCCTCTCAAAACATTATGTAACTGAGTCACCAGACAATGAGTGAATGTAAATGACTCTTCGTGAGGTTTTTCCCTCTTTCACAGTTTCTAAGAAAGCCACACACACACACACTACATATTATACATATATGTACACACATGTATACATGCTTGCTAGGACCCTCATGTCATCTACCATCTGAGTGATACAACTGACCCCACTACACATTGTACATAACCTTGAGATAATCATAAACATGGATGAATTAACTTCAAATCTGACACCAACCCAGTGGACCAAATTCCTTACAAATAAAATATCATTTATGCTATTTCCAGGAAATAAAAACCGTAACTATTTAAAAAAAGAAAAGAAAGAAGAAAAGAAATCAACTATGTACTATATCCAGGTATTTTAACTCTTTCTGAATAAACCAGCAGTTGATCTTCATAAGAATTAACATAAGACTAAAATCCAGCCTGATGATATAACACCACAAAGCTCAGGGAAGCACATCAAAACCTCACCTTGGAGCTGAGGGCAGTCAGGACGTCCTTCTGTCTGAGAGACGCCACAAACTCTGTCAGTTTCCGGCTCTTCCCCACCTCTGGCAAATCCTCCACCAAAGCCACATCATCATCCGTCATCAGGTGAAAGTTGACCACCTTGCCAAAGAACTCCCCGACGTCTGTCACACCACACGCTTGTTCTTGAGCGCAGAACCACACTGCAGCTGCCCTGAACACATCCACTTCGCTGTCGATGTTGAGGTGGGGGTCCTGGAGGTAGTCGATGATCTGAGCCCGAGGTGCCAGTGTGAAATCCTCTGTCTGACAGACATGCGGGAAATGCCACAGTGCATGTCTGCGGCTGGTGTTGTACACCTCAGGCAGCATCAGCATGTTGGAGAGACGCATCAAACTGAGGCACAGGTCATCCTCCACCATGGACACCAGAAGGTCACAGCACTGGTTCAGAACAACACCCACCTGCAAAGAGGAAGGTGGCAGAATGGTTAATATGCTTATATGTGAGTCTGTACATGACAGTACAGTGTCTGGGTTTGATTCCTGGTTTCACCCTTTCTCCCAATTTTACAATAAAAATTTAAATTGAGTGTCCAGTCATTCAGATGAAATGATACCAGTGAGGTCCCATGTGCAGCACACACTTAGTGCACTGAAAAAGACCCCATGGCAACAATGAGTTGTCCTCTGGCAAAATTCTGTAGAAGAAATCCACTCTGATAGGTAAGTTCTGTAGAAGAAATTCACTCTGATAGGAACATATATATAATGCATGCATTCAAAGCATGACAAGCGTGTCAGGTTATGTTGCTGGTCAGGCGTTTGCCTAACAAAGTAACAGTTATGTTGCTGGTCAGGCGTTTGCCTAACAAAGTAACAGATGTGGTGCAGTGCATACAGATTTCATCTGAAAGCAAAGACACCACCTTGAGAAACTGAAACTCACCTGCAAGTGGTGACTCAGCTGCGTCATTTCCTGAACAATGCATGGTGTCAGGTCCAGCTGTCCTGTGTAGAAGTAATCCAGCAGGTGACGGAACACGTCGGATGAGGTGTTCTCCAGGTGAATTTCACCAGACAGACTCTCCCTCATTCCAGAATCGAACATGGCTCTGAAGAACTGGCTGTGCTGGACCAGCATACGTTTGTGACAACAAAACCGTTTGTCCCCGGTGTTGATGATGATGTCACCGGGTTCCGTGCCAATGCTGACCGGCAGACTGGAAATGCTTCCCTGGCCTGATGGGCTGGCAGGCTCAACATTATTTTCCACTGGGTCTGTGCCTGTTTGGGGCTGAAAGCCATTGTCCACTGTCATGGTTTCCATTTTGTAATACTTCAAGCTGACAGGCTCAAGCCCTTTTTCTTCCACTGGTTCTGTTTCCATTTTGGTCTGAGAGTCATTTCCCACAGGCATTGTGTGCACTTTGGAATCCTTAAAACTGCTGTTCAAAGAACTGTTGTTGGAATGTCTTGACTCATCTGCGTTCATCATCTTGTCTCCCTTGTTATCCATCTTGAGCATGTCTAAGAAGTTAAACAACAGAAGAAAAGCTTTATATGAATGTCAATCAATTATAGTATAATCTGCCTCAAAAAGACATAAATGCACATGTGTGCACGCACACACAAACACACAGTCTTGTCTGGTTTAAGCTGCTCAAAATATTTACTGTCATTATAATTTGTCACAACAAATGCATAACTTTTCATGTCTTTTCTTAATTCAGCTCCTCATTTAGTCAGCACATTGTACCTATTTGATGTTATTTGTTCCTTTACGCTGTCAGTTAGCACCTCTACTGCAAAATCATGCAGATAGTCTCATGCTGGAGTGAAACCTTATCAAACAAATTTTATACCCAGGTACTGCTCTCTGTTGAATGAAGATTAGAAATTATATATGACATGATACATTACTGATATTTATAATTTTACACAGCACCTGTCCTCGCTCAGAGACCAAGCTCTAAGTGTTTTAATATAGCTGTGTTCATAACCCGAGTGGTGATATCATAAAAGGGGGTGGTACAAAGGAATTACTGATTTATTGTATTAAAGGACAGAAAAGATCCACACACCAGCCCAGAACATATACATGGCAAGTCACAAAAAGTTTTCTATTGTTTTATTTCTACAATAGTTATGAAGAAGATAAGAAGAAGAGAAATAAAACATTGCAGCTGAATGTTGGGCAGCTAGCTGTGTGTGACGCGCTCTATGTGTGCTTGAGAGCGGCACCTCAGAAAGTGACTGGCGGACGCTTACAGCTTTCAGTTCGAATTCAACTTTGATAGCCTTATGTCACAGGAGTTACCTCCTATGCCAATGGTTGGACACTGTTGCTGCAGTGAAACTGTCGTCCGCTTTACGGCATGTGCTGTGGGTTGAACTATGGTTAGTAGCCAGCTGAGCACTTGGCTACATTGAAAACAGTTATTTGCACAACAGGCTGCCTACCTGGGTAGAACTGACAGAGCTGCTTTTGAGTGCTCATCCTTTGATTCCTGTACCATTCAATCAGGCTTCAATTACATGAACATATACATACACACATGCAAACACAGACATGTAACCTAAAGTTACAAGTATGACTGTCTTTTTTTACCCCATAATGTAAACACCCATACTGTTTTCTGGGGTAAGAATGCTGGGTATGCTTGTTTCCAAAACTCACCGAATGCTAACATGAACAGGATCTTTTATCTGAATATTTGATCTTGTGTCAAATGTTATTAACTATTCTGGTGAAAAACAGTGTTAAAGTGTATGATGACTGCCATGATTCAGACACCACAGAAAATGCTACCAGTACATGTATGTCAAAATTTTGTCTTTAGAAGTAAACATCATTTGCAGATTTTTTATGTTCAAAAAGTTTATAAAATTAATTTTCTGAGCATACCATTCTGAGTTAGGTGCTGAAGTTGAACATAGATTTCAATTAAATGAAGTTAATCATGCTTTTGACTAATCTGAGTTGACTTAATCACCTGCTGGATAGGAATATGGCAGTATCCATATTTTTCCCCTCAAGACAGAATGAGCAGTGTTCAAAACAAAGCATGGACATTCACCCTGTCAGTCGCACAGAGGAGTGGTGGGGAAGACATGTGGATATAGCTGAAAATGCATGTGGCTTGCCCATGCTCAATCAGGTTTTTCAAAATAAAGCCGACTTCAAAATGCAGTCCTCCCCCCACATGCAATCATTGTCACACACATTCAATTTTAATACTAGAAAGTAACAATAACACTCATGAGCAATGACATACATGGGTCAATGGAATCATGGATGCATAAAAAAATGTTGATGAAAACCTGAAACAGCCTTTCCTTACATTGTAATTTTCTGATACATTTTGCTTATCAAAGCATTTTTAAGATTTTGTCAGGAAATGTTACGCACTGTTTGAAAACACATTCTATCTTTAATGAATCACTCAGCTAAACGTTTTAAAATCAAAGTCTGCAAATTTCTAATGCAGACTGTGTTTAAATAAAAATGAAGTTTTGAATTATTATAAAAGGTTGAATTTGTAGTTAGCAGTAAATGGCATAACCATTTAAGTTTGATTTATCACCCATAAAATCAGTGTGCAATAAATGATTTTTGGGGGTGGGGTGGAGGATAAAATGGGTCAACTGAGCCAGATGAGGCTTGCCTATTGGTGTGAAAACCCATTTATTTTTCTGGTGGAGATAGCATGCAATAAATGATTAAAATTTATCTTTTCACTTACTATTTTGGTGTTACAAGAATGTAATATACCCCCCCCCCCCCCCCCGCCCCATTATAAGTTCAAAACTAGTAACAACAAAGAACTCTTAAAAATATTCTGGTATTTTCAATGCTTAAATATCACTATCACCACAGGATCTGAAATGACATTGCAGACGCCAGCTATTAAATGGTCATGGCAAAGCCATAAAGTCGAAAGAAAACACTCACACACACACAATCTCATTTGCAGTCATGTCAACCAATAACCCACAATCCCCTCCATCATCGCCTTTTAATCTACCTCTTTAAACACAATTTCGGACTTCGCAAACTAGTTAAATCACCGATAACTCGTTTCAGAACTGTCGGTATCTTTCCCTCTGGGGACTGAACGAAGAGCGGTAAAAACTGAGAACATGACTCATGAGTGAGCTAAAATTATTAAAAACATCTGATAATTCCTATTGCTCACGCGGATAAGTTGGCTAAAGTTCGTCACATCACTGTTACAATGCTAAAACCCGCCGCTTCCATGCTCTCGCCTGGGGTAAAGTTATGAACTCGTCTTTTCTTCTGTTCCGGATGATAAGTGACACTGAACGATAAAGCGAACAAAACTACAGAACAAAGAGATCCTCGTTCACAGCTACTGCTTCTATCAAAACGGCAGGACACACTGCATAGTGTCCTGGGATCTATTCAGTCCTTTTAGATGCTGTTTTAGATGCAGATGTTATTCAAACGAAAGAAGTTCCAACAATAAAAGTTCGCCAACCTTTCGGTGAACCCCTTGCGCTGATTTGGGTCTTTGAATCCGTGCCGTTTCGAGAGTTATCTCTCTTGATCCACTCCTCACCCCTCCAACTCAACCGAGAACAAGATTCGAAACTTCGTGTTGATCATGACGCACGCACGCACGCGCGCGCGCGTGTGTGTGCGTGCGTGCGTGCATGTGTGCATGTGTGTGTGTGCATGTGTGTGTGTGTGTTCAGTGAGCCAAAGTCGCGACCAAGCTGAGGATCGGGAGCCGGGAAGCGGGGCTGTGTTATGTGTGATGTATTTGTTCCATGGTGCGAAAATCCACCGTGTCTGTGGTAAATGGCCCCTTTCATCCATGGTGTCTGCGAGGGATGCTCATTAAAGATTTCCTCTGACCCCCTTCCCATGGGCTGAGAGGAACGAAACTCGGCACAGTTATTAGTTTTCCTCAACATAGGTACCACCAAGGGTGACACACTTCTCCCGTGGTTTATGCAGCTGTGAAGACCTTGCCTGTAGAAGTCTGCAGGCAGCGCCAGACGCCACGATTTGACCCCAGAAATCGTCTGGGGAGTGCTTGCCATTCAAAAATTACTTGATTGTTGGAAGGAGGTGGAAGTCAGATGGTGTAAGGTCGGTAGGGTATGGGGGTGAGAAAGGATTTCATAGCCACAGGACGTGTTTCCATCTGGGCAACATGCTAGTTGTGAACCGCAGGAGGTGGACACCTCTGGTCGGTATGTCATGCCTCTCGGTTTTAATGGCCTCCCGCAATTTCTGTAGCAATGCCAGAAAATCAGTCATTACTATTCTGAGTTGGTCCCAAAAGACCGTGAGCATGACCTTGCTTGCAGAGGATTGGACAGTGTCTTCTTTGGAAGTGGCAAGTCAAAATACTTCCATTGCTTCGACTGGGCATTAGTCTCTGGAGCACTGTGACGGATCCATGTTACTTCCTGCGTGATTAGTCTGTTGAAGAAGTCCTGGTTTTCTTGGCACATGGCCATAAGAACCTGGGAGCATGTAACTCGTTCCTGCTTTAGAAAGGTGTGTGCACCCGGGGGAATCCATCTTGTAAACAACTTCTGCATGTGCAAATAGTCTTGGATGTGTTTGTTCACAGACCCCACACTGATTTTGACATCTTGGGCTAGTTGGTGAACAGTTATGTGGTGATCCAAAAATGGCTTCCTCCACTTGCCAGTTGGTGTCTTCATCAGTGGCTGACTGTGGTTGCCTGTGAATGGGAGCTGTTTCAAACAATGTTTGACCACACTAACTGATGATGTCAGTTCTTGACTATGTCATATGATGGGGCATCCTCCCCATAAATCTCTTTCATCTCATCGAATGTCTGTCTCCCTTGGTATGTGGCCTCTCAAGTACAGAAACTTGATGACCGCTCTGCATTTAACTGGCTCCATTATCACACCTTACTCCACCGTAACACCTGTAAAAGAGAACTGTCATGAGTTCAGAGATACAAATTGCCATGTGATTTAGAGATATGTATTATTATACATGTGCAGTTTCGACCTTCTACAGTAAATGGAAGTAAGTCAGGGGAAATCTTTAATGAACAACCCTCGTTTGTTCCACTGTGTCTATGTTCCAAAGCACCTATATTCCAAGGTACCTGCATTCTATTTGCGGTATCTATGTTCCATGATTTCTACAATATCTGTATTCCATTACCTACTCCTTAATATTCCCATACCTATCCAGATCCCAATTCACAAAGTTCGTATATTTTAAGCCAAGTTTCTTCACCTCTAAAAAATCTAAATCATACAAAATTTCATAGGATTGACAAGGTAGTCTGTCATCAGTCATTTTGAATAATTTCAACCAGTATTGAACACATCTCACTACAGAATTTATGTAGATTGGATATTTATTTGTCTCACTGTGTAATAAATTGTTTGGTGTTTTCATTTCAACCCCTAAAAACTTAAAATGTCCAAATAATGAACAGAAACAAATTGCACAGTAGCATTCTTATCTCATCTCATCTATCCCTTGACCCGTGGGTGGGTCGTTGGGGCACCATGGATGACTGCCTGGTCAGCTCGCGCCACCTGCCTCGGTCCTCAGCGGCCCTTTGAGTTGTGGCAAATGGCAGGCCCGTCCACTCTTTGATGTTGTCCTCCCACCGCTCTCTCTTCCTCCTTCCTTGTACGGTACCCTGCAGGATGGTCTTGGCTAGGCCGTCTGATCGTGTGACGTGTCCATACCAGCGGAGCTTGCGTTCCTTCACTGTGGTTAGCAGGTCTTTGAATGGGCCAATGGCGTTTTGGACTCTTCTTTTCACTTCCTCATTTGTGATGTGGTCTTTGTATGTAATGTTCAGGATCTTGCGGAAGCATCTCATTTCCAGGGCCTGGATTCTTCTCTGGAGTTCTGCAGTGAGGGTCCAGGATTCGCAAGCGTATAGAAATATTGAGAAGATGAGGGAGCGCATTAGTCTGATTTTGGACGAGAGGGAGATCTTTTTGTCCTTCCATATAGTCTTCAATCGACTCAGTGCGGCAGTAGTCTGCGCGATTCTGGACAGGACCTCTGGTTTCGAACCCTCGTCTGACACAATGGCACCCAAGTATTTGAAGGAGGAGACTTCTTCCAGTTTTTCACCGTTTACGTGCAAGTTGGACGTTACGCCTTGGCTGTTGTTGGTCATAACCTTGGTCTTCTCGGCACTGATCTCCATGCCGTAGGCTGATGATGTCTTGTCAAGTTTGTGCACGAGTTCTTCGAGTTCTTTCTCTTCTCCTGCCAGGCCATCAATGTCATCGGCAAAGCGCAGGTTGGTGATGACTCTGCCTCCAATGCTGACAGTTCCCACATGATCTTCCAGGGCGTCAGTCATGATCCTTTCAAGAAAGAGGTTGAAGAGAGTGGGAGAGAGTAGACAGCCCTGTCTGACTCCGACTGTGGTTCTAAACCAGTTACCCGTGCTACCATTGAAGAGGACTGCACTGGTTGCTCTTTCGTATAGGTTCTGTATGGCTTGGATGATGTCTTCACTGATGTTGAATTTGTGCATGGTGGCCCATAAGGCAGCGTGCCATACCCTGTCAAACGCCTTCTTGAAGTCAATGAAGACGTGGTAGAGGTCTCTTTGGTGCTGGAGATATTTCTCGCACAGCAAGCGCAGGTTGAAAATTTGTTCTGTTGTGCTTCTCCCTGCTCTGAAGCCGGCCTGCTCTTCGGCGATGATCATTTCTGCTTGCGGCTTCAGTCGGTTGAGAAGGACCTTTAGCATGACCTTGCTGGGGTGGCTGATTAGGCTGATAGTGCGGTAGTTTTTGCACTGTTGTAGATTGCCCTTCTTGGGGATTGTGATGACCAATGATTGTGTCCAGGTGGTTGGCCACTCTCCCGTCTGCAGGATCTTATTACAGATGGTGGTGAGGGCATCAATCACCGCTTCGCCTCCAGCTTGAATCAGTTCGGCGGGAATGTTGTCGACGCCAGCTGACTTCCCTGCTTTCAGTGTCTTCACTGCTGCCTCTACTTGATTCTTATCTAAACCCCACAATTCTGAGACATACTGTATGATGGATTGTATCTGGGTATTGAAACCTTTAATAAAAAAATATCCAAAGAATTGTTGTTTGGTAAACAGTTTCTTCATAACAAGTAACAATGCACTTATTGCACTGCTTGAAAGATCCCTGCATGCTGTTACAACACTAAAATGAGTAGAAAAAAAAATACTCCAAGATATTTGTAAGCATTCACAACTGGCATAGCGACACATCATACACTCACCGTACCATTGCTGCCAAATAACCACCTTTTCCATAAACAATATTACTTTTATCCAAATTGACTTTTAATTGCAACACACACACACACACACACACAGATGGATGGGGACAGAGAGAACAAGAGAGAAAGGTCAAGTATAAAGAGAAAGAGTGAAAGAAAAAGAACAAAGAGGAAGGCATGCACACACACACACACACACAAACTGTCTAGTCTGAGTAGTGTGTAACAGTTTATTCATCCCAACAAACCATCCAAACAAAAACAATGTCAGGTCTGATTTGGAAATGATGACATTCAGATGCTTATTCAGGCATCTTCCAAACTCAGATTAAACGCCATGCTTCGCCAAGCACCAGACTGAAACCAAATCTGGAAACAATCACATCCAAAAAACATTCCTATTCAATGTTTGACTTCCTACTGAGTTGTTTGATTTCCCTATAAAATAGTCATTCATTATGATCATGCATTATTCAGTAAGGCTCTGGAATATCTCAATGCATTACCTGTCATACACTTGTATCATACCTGTGACAATTAACATTTTCGTTCAAATACAAAAGAAAACCCCCCCCACCCATTCCCATTTCTTATGAGAATGGGGATTATTTTCCAGAATTTCGCTTGAACATCATCAAAACGTATAAGCCAAACTTTAGGTATAATAAATACCCACTGAAAAAGAAATTCACTCAGATTGGGTCTGGGGCTAGGCTTTGCTCCATGCAAACTTGTGACCAAAAATTTCATAAAGGCTTCCGAAACAATTACGATATTCTGATAAAAAATATTCTTAAAAATCCTGAAAGTTGCACTCGTTCAAGACATGATATGCCTTGTCCAAGTCAATTATTATGCCAAATTTATTGTAGATTTTTCTTGAAATTCTTAAAAAAAAAAAGAAGAAAAAAAAGAAGAAAGAATGAAAAGAAAAAAAAAGGGGAAAAAAAAAGTTGGTACTTCAAATGTACTACTGACACATGCACATGCTCTCACACACACTTGTTTACTACATGAACAATCCAGACAGACAATTCTAGATCAATGCTGAGATTCACACAGCTTATGTACATGCATGAAACAACAATAGTCAACAAAAACAGGGGCTGATAAATCTAACAACACAAAAACTACCTCACATAACCAAACTCATCTGCCTTTTCTCCCATGTACTGGTTTGCTTTGCCTTACAATTACACTACTAAGCAAAGAAACTGAAAAGCAACTCTGTTTTAAGCAAACCGAACACCGCTTCAATCAATGTGACGAAACAAAAACCCTAGTAAATGAACAACAGAAAAATCCCAAGTATTTATTTTATGTGCAAAACAGACATGGCAAAAGCGCGTATATTCAATGCAAACTGAAGATGGAGAAACTGAGTATGTAGGGTTTTAAATAAATGTGGACATGATGTGCACTGGCACAAGCACACTTAGCCACTCCAGTGGGACAAGTGTGGGTTCTAAAAAATGGCTGGGAGACAGTGTGGAGGTGGGAAGGAAAGTGGATGGACAATAGTTTATTTTCCTTTTTTTTCCAATTTGTTTTCATGCCTTGCATGCAGCTAAAGGCACTTTTTCCTGATTAATGGACAATTTGAGTTTGTGTTTTGTAGATTGGTCTGGGATTCATAAAAACGCAGCCTGAACATACATGAACATATCAGGATACCCGAAAACTGTAAAGACGAGGAGGCATGAATGTCTTGCAAAGCAGAGTGTGGTGAAATAAAAACTGTTATGAGCGCGGATCTCGTTACTGAAAGGCAGTAAAGCTTTTGTTTTATAATATAGAATCAGTAAACGAATTGTGCATCTGTCACACCTATCAAGATCTTTGCTTTAAACAAAATGGTGTTTTTATCTGTTTCCATTCTTTTACTGACAGAATTTGTGTGTGAATTAAACTGATTACAGTCAATAAATAGGAACTAAAGTTTATATCATAGTGTGGAACTCGTCCTTGACAGCAAGCAGGAATTTCCAGTGACCAAACTTACTCTTCATTACATTAACCGTGACCGGTGAGACAGGGATGGAGAGAGACTGAAGTTATTACACTAACACCACACACTTCTAGCTAAAATTAATGTTCACTTTGTACCATCATTTTATCTGAAATTCCTTCACCAGGCTTACTATTTCTGTCCTCAGTTCAACTCACCACAAGTGTTTTCTGACCTTGAACCAAAGTCACGAACAAGGTCGTCCCTATAGCTACACACCAGTCAATCATTTCAAACAGCACAGAAAAATACCCATTGACAGATGTAAGACAGCAACACACATGTGATTCTACCACTATCATATCTTTTTTTTTTTTTTTTTTTTTTCCAAAAGGAAACAGGTTTAAAATCTGCT
Source organism: Babylonia areolata (assembly GCF_041734735.1). Classification (NCBI taxonomy): domain Eukaryota; kingdom Metazoa; phylum Mollusca; class Gastropoda; order Neogastropoda; family Buccinidae; genus Babylonia; species Babylonia areolata. The sequence goes on from NC_134895.1 coordinate 34,131,008, forward strand.
TCATTTGGACAGAATTCATTGCCCTCACTAAAAACAGGGTTCCCACAGATCTGACCAAACAAAATTCCACACTTTTTACCAAACCAAAATCTCAAACAAAATTCTATATTTTTTCCAGGCCAAATTCCCCTACAAGATTCTGTACTTTTTACCAGACCAAAATCCAAACAAAATTCCACACTTTTTACCAAACCAAAATCCCATACAAATTCTATACATTTTTGACATCAAAACCCCATATTTTTCCAAGCCAAATTAATTTTTGTTTGTTTGTAATATATCCCCAAAACAAACCTCAATTGAACAAAAAAAAACCCAAAACAAACAAACAAAGACCCCCCCCCACCCCCCAAAAAAAAACAACAACAACAAAAAACACCACCAAAACCCACAGCTGAAAAAAGATATCGGCGAATATGTTAGTATGAATGTTCAATTTCCATCAATTTTTGCTTTTCAATCATTTGCCCCCCCCCCCAAGCCCCCCCACCCCCTTTTTTTTGGTTGATGCATTAAGCTCTTCATTGAATGGTACTGGTCAAGGGTTGTACTCAGAATCCAAGATCCTGAAGGGCAAAAACATATCACACCAAGACTTTTCCAGCCCTGGAAACTCTTCTCTCATTTTGTCCAGACTTCCCAAAGAAAAACTTCCCTGCAAGAAAAAAAAACAAAAACAAACATCACGATATATCCTTACTTCTGAAAAAAAGCTGACAATCAGAGGGACTGGTCACCCATCAAGAACACATTACAGCAAAGCAAAGCCAACAATGAACCCCCACCAAGGGCCCCCCCCCCCCCCCACCAAAAAAACAAACTTTTTTTTTTGCACAAGTTTCTTGATGAAGTAATTCTTCCAATCCATTTCCTCTGCCTTCCTGTCTATTTTCTTGGGGGTGGGGTGGGGTGGAGGATGGGCTGGTAGAGGAGGGATGGGGGAAGAGGAAGGGGAGGACTTGCAGCAGGGTAAGTGACTCGCATAAACTAGACATGTCAACCCATAAAACAACAACAACAACAGCAGGAACAACTAAACTCCAATACAATATATAACAATATACACAAGAAACTGAAGCAACCTTTCAGACATCTGAAAGCCAAAAGCAGCACCCTTTTAAATGTTTTTTTCCCCCCATCACAAGAGAAAAATGAGTGAAATACAGCTGGCTGTTGATGCCATATACTGTAGTGAGTAAGACTCCATTGCAATGTTTGAAGTGATTCTTCACACACAATATGGCCATGAATCCAAGGAAACATTAAACACACACACACACAGAAACACACACACAGACAAACACACACACACACACAGACACACATGCAGAACTACCATGAAAACAACTGTGTTCATCTTGACCAATATACACACACGCACTGTGCATGAATAAATATATACACACATGTCAACACAAACTCATATTTACATCATCGTATTGACACATATTCTGCTTCCTTTTTTTTTCTTTTCCAGTTTCTATTCTTTCAATACACATGTCAATACGTATGGCTGTAATAAAAACATACAGAATCACAGAACTCCTCCGAATGTATGCATAACCCATCGCTTGTTGCACAAACCAGAATCAACAAACATCAATAAATATGTGATGTGCTATCTCAAGCACACTGTACATGCAGGTTCATAATGCTTTGTGAATATTACAGAAGTGTCTTTAACTTTAACTTGCCGGATTTAAATAGGAAAAAGCACTCAGCTATGGAACCCCTTTGAACATCTCATAGAGGAACGTTATATTTCATACCATGAAAGTATAAAAGCTACTACCCACCACAGCGATGTGATTAGCATTGCAGACTGCTGTATTGGAGGACTCGAGTTCAAGCCCCATCTGAGGTGGGGTTTTTTTTCCAACCATGTCTGGCTCCTACCCAGAGCGGAGTGTTATGTGCTGAAATGGGAACACTGACAGCAAAGATATGAGGCCCATCCACTTCATGGATGTGTCTTTGGGAGTGCTGCTCAAATTTCCTGACCCACAATGCAGGTGTGTTTGGTGCCAGAATATATTACAAAAGGAAGCACATAGCACAGCCTTGTCAAGTAGTCTCAGAAATACTGGGTGGAAAAAAGCTGGTAATGAAACTTTCAAAAATGTGTAAACATAGGACCGATAACGGCAAAGGTAGTGAACATCATTTCTGCATTACAATGGCACTTTTCTCACTGTTGAAGAATTCAGATTGAAACATAACATGAAGACAAATTGTCCTGTTTATAATGGACATGTATAGGCTGTTTAAAAAAAACCCAACAAAACAGAAACAATGCATTACAGTGCGTTCTAACGGAACAAAAGAGAATAGAAAATCACTCGACATGGTCTTCTTTGATCAAATGGGAAACAGGGTTTTTTAAGACATTCTGACTGTCAACAAACAGGTACCCACATGCTGTCCTAGATGCAATGAACACTTAGACAACTGTCTTTTATACGATACACTGAACACAGGAAATAGAATGCTTCCAAATTAGGCTTGTTCATAACACTACCAACAGAAACAACACTGAAAGAGTTTTTCTAATGACGAAAAATGTGTTGTTTTGGGGGGGTGATTCATAAATGGAGAAAACTGTTCATTTGTTTTGTGATCAGGGTATTGTGCTATGCTTTTGGAATGCTACGATACACATCAACCTGATATATATGATTCTAAAGTAAATAAAGAAATGATCCTGTTTGGTTTTCATAAAACAGTGCAACAGACATGGCTTCAGATCTTATCATCTTCCTTGCTAAATACTTCATTTCTATACATAAAGGTGCAAAATGAATATTAGCTGGCCATATTTTACATTTTCTCAATATCAAGTACAAAATGGATACAACATGGAAATGTATTATGATATACATGCAATGTGCCTATTATATTGTTAACTGTATCTTTTACTTGTGCTGAGCAAAACACCAAACTTTACCAATTTCAGAACTTCACTGGTGTACTCATTACTTGTGAGGAAATTAACAGTGTGTATGTGTGAATTTCTCTAAGAACTGGATCAGTTCAGTTTTTTGTTTCATGTTCAATTATTTTTGTACGACGTTATGAAAAAAAGAAAAAGAAAAAAGAAAGTTTAGAGCTAATTAACAGAAGCTGCTTAGTAAAAAATAATGTATAAATATAAACATTTGATTATTTCTTCAACCATATTATCCAGAGAGTAAAAAATAGTCCCTGATACACATGGCTGGACATACACAACACACCACAAATATTCAGACATCTAGACAGAGGCATGTGCAATGTCATCAACTAAATTGTGATAAGCTCATTCCAAAGCAGACAAAATCAAAGTGGAAAAACAACGCAATAAATAATGCCAGCACCATCCAATATGCTCGTAGAGCATATTCTTCAAAGACTGTGGATACATACATACACATATCTATATACAACAATTCAAAATATCTGTACGAGTCACATGGTAAAACAGCCACAAAGATATTTTCTGAATAACAAAAAAGTGTATTGTAGTGTGTGTGTGTGTGTGTGTGTGTGTGTGTGTGTGCACCCATGATACTTAAGTTTTCCTGAACAGTATAACAGTCACGGAATGAGATACGGGAGGGAGACAGAGAGAGAGAGTCAGAGACAGAAAGAATGAATGAACAAATTAAATTTCATTTTTGAGGGTAGCAGAATAAGCAAACAATACTTTCTTTTCATACAGAGAAAAAAAGTGAGGGAGAGAGAGAAAGAAATGAGAGAGAGAGGGAATGAATGAACAAATTTCATTTCTGAGGGTAACAGAATAAGCAAACAATGCTCTTTTTCACTGAGAGAGAGACAGACAGAGTCAGAATTGCATGACACCACAAAAGAGGAAAACCATTTCTGAAAGCAGTCCCAAAAGGGTTTTGCTTCCCTGCAATGGATTTGTCCAAGTGGGAGAGATTAGGTAGTAGGGTGGAGGTGATGGGTGGGAAGGGGAGGGGCAGGGGGGGAGGGGGGGAGAGGAAGGGTGTTGTCTCAAAATGCTGGCCACTGAACAGTGGTCTTTTGTACACTCAGGTACAAACAGCAGCTACCAATAAAAAAAATTGTCTATCCTTGATTCAATATTGGAAAAAAAAAAAGATGGAAGAGAGAGCACAGAGAGAGGGACAGAGAGAGAGAGAGAGAGAGAGAGAGAGAGTTATATAGTCTGCTTAAGTTCATGCAGGCAAAGATCAGGAGTTGTTTCCCCTCACAGTTCTCTAAGCACAAGATAGTTTCAGTGACAGTGTGACAAAAACCTAAATCAAAACTGGGTGGGTCACATCTGTTTAACACTGAAAAAGTACAGACCGTACTGGCAGCCAATTATACATGAGAAAGATTCATCTCTGAACAATCAAACCAACCATCCAGCCTCACTAAGGAAACGCACATCAATACAGAACAAAAGAAAAGCAATTAAAAAAAAAAAAAGCACCAAACAAAAAAAAAGAAACAACAACAAAAAACAAAACAAAACAAAATCTCCCAAACCAAATGAAACCTTACTGACTGAAAGACACCAGGATGAATCCAAATATTTCTTTTAACAAAAACCTGACACAAAAGTGGTACAGTATTTGAAATGAAATAATACAACAACAACAACAAAAAGGAACTCTTGAAACCTGCCTTTGTGACACTGCATTTGTTTGATCAGTTTCAGTTTCAAGGAGGTGCCAAAGCATGTGGACTTATCCATATATATGTTACACCAGAGCCGCTCAAACAAAAGAGAAAAAGAAAAAAAGAAAAAAAAAGAAAAAGAAAAAAAGAAGAGGCGCAGCAGGTGCACTGGTCAAGAACACTGGTCAGACCTTGGGAGCCCACCCTAGGTTTGTGTCAAGCATTAACGTGAATGTTTGATCAATACCCTCGACTCTTTCCATGTCCAACTTACACAACACACCCCAAGCTACAATACCTGTAACCCTTTCCATGTCCAGCTTACACAACACACCCCAAGCTACAATACCTGTAAGTGCAACCCTTTCCATGTCCAGCTTACACAACACACCCCAAGCTACAATACCTGTAACCCTTTCCATGCCCAGCTTACACAACACACCCCAAGCTACAATACCATTAACCCTTTCCATGTCCAGCTTACACAACACATCCCAAGCTACAATACCTGTAACCCTTTCCATGCCCAGCTTACACAACACACCCTAAGCTACAATACCTGTAACCCTTTCCATGCCCAGCTTACACAACACACCCCAAGCTATAATACCTGTAAGTGCAACCCTTTCCATGCCCAGCTTACACAACACACCCCAAGCTACAATACCTGTAACCCTTTCCATGTCCAGCTGCCACAACAAACCCCAAGCTACAATACCATTAACCCTTTCCATGTCCAGCTGCCACAACACACCCCAAGCTATAATACCTGTAACCCTTTCCATGTCCAGCTGCCACAACACACCCCAAGCTACAATACCATTAACCCTTTCCATGTCCAGCTGCCACAACATACCCCAAGCTACAATATCATTAACCATTTCCATGCCCAGCTTACACAACACACCCCAAGCTATAATACCTGTAACCCTTTCCATGTCCAGCTGCCACAACACACCCCAAGCTACAATACCATTAACCCTTTCCATGTCCAGCTGCCACAACATACCCCAAGCTACAATACCATTAACCATTTCCATGCCCAGCTTACACAACACACCCCAAGCTACAATACCCTTAACCCTTTCCATGCCCAGCTTACACAACACACCCCAAGCTACAATACCTGTAACCCTTTCCATGCCCAGCTTACACAACACACCCCAAGCTACAATACCATTAACCCTTTCCATGCCCAGCTTACACAACACACCCCAAGCTATAATACCTGTAACCCTTTCCATGTCCAGCTGCCACAACACACCCCAAGATACAATACCTGTAACCCTTTCCATGCCCAGCTTACACAACACACCCCAAGCTACAATACCTGTAACCCTTTCCATGTCCAGCTTTCACAACACACCCCAAGCTACAATACCTGTAACCCTTTCCATGCCCAGCTTACACAACACACCCTAAGCTACAATACCTGTAACCCTTTCCATGCCCAGCTTACACAACACACCCCAAGCTATAATACCTGTAAGTGCAACCCTTTCCATGCCCAGCTTACACAACACACCCCAAGCTACAATACCTGTAACCCTTTCCATGTCCAGCTGCCACAACAAACCCCAAGCTACAATACCATTAACCCTTTCCATGTCCAGCTGCCACAACACACCCCAAGCTACAATACCATTAACCATTTCCATGCCCAGCTTACACAACACACCCCAAGCTACAATACCATTAACCCTTTCCATGCCCAGCTTACACAACACACCCCAAGCTACAATACCATTAACCCTTTCCATGCCCAGCTTACACAACACACCCCAAGCTACAATACCATTAACCCTTTCCATGCCCAGCTTACACAACACACCCCAAGCTATAATACCTGTAAGTGCAACCCTTTCCATGCCCAGCTTACACAACACACCCCAAGCTACAATACCTGTAACCCTTTCCATGTCCAGCTGCCACAACAAACCCCAAGCTACAATACCATTAACCCTTTCCATGTCCAGCTGCCACAACACACCCCAAGCTATAATACCTGTAACCCTTTCCATGTCCAGCTGCCACAACACACCCCAAGCTACAATACCATTAACCCTTTCCATGTCCAGCTGCCACAACAAACCCCAAGCTACAATACCATTAACCCTTTCCATGTCCAGCTGCCACAACACACCCCAAGCTACAATACCATTAACCCTTTCCATGCCCAGCTTACACAACACACCCCAAGCTACAATACCCTTAACCCTTTCCATGCCCAGCTTACACAACACACCCCAAGCTACAATACCCTTAACCCTTTCCATGCCCAGCTTACACAACACACCCCAAGCTACAATACCTGTAAGTGCAACCCTTTCCATGCCTAGCTTACACAACACACCCCACAATACCCTTAACCCTTTCCATGTCCAGCTTACACAACACACCCCAAGCCACAATACCCTTGACCCTTTCCATGTCCAGCCTACACAACACGCCCTAAGCCAAAATACCCTTGACCCTTTCCATGTCCAGCCTACACAACACGCCCTAAGCTAATTCTGGAGCTCCAGCAGCGACCATCTGGCGAGAGAGCCACTCCAGTCCATCAGCCAGCCCCTCCCCGGTCTTGGCACTGCAGCCCTGCAGGTGCCAGCTTCGGTTGCAGCACATCTTCAGCAGTCCCAGCTGCTCCGTCATCTCCTCTATGCTGGCGTGGTCTTCCATGTCCTGTCAGGAACGGCACAGAGTCAGGTTCAGTTTCTCAAGGAGGCATCATTACATTTGGGCAAATCCATATATCATATGCTACACCACATGTGTTAGGCAGATGCCTGACCAGCTGCATAACCCAGCATGTTTAGTCAGGCCTTGAGTGCATGTGTATGCATTATTTGTGTACTTATCAGAGTGGATTTCTTCTGTGGAATTTTGCCAGAAGGCAACACTTCTGTTGCCATGGGTTCTTTTTCAACACATTGCTTGAAAGATCACTGACATACCCTTCTACCTGAGCCACAGGGCATGTTGCTCACCTATTTGTTGGCAATGATCAGGTGGAAAGCCAGTTGAACAGGAAGGATTATTGACAAGTATACCCTGTGTGACAGACCTGGTGCTCACCTGTTTTTTGGCAACAATCGGGTGGAAATCTAGTTGAACAGGAAGGATTACTGACAAGTATACCCTATGCTACAGGCCTGGTGCACACCTGTTTGATGGCAACAATCGGGTGGAAATCTAGCTGAACAGGAAAGATTCCTGACATACCCTTCTACCTGTGCCATACAGCCTACTGCTCACCTGTTTGTTGGCGATGATCAGGTGGAAATGTAGTTGAACGGGAAGGATTACTGACATACCCTGCTAGCCTGTGTCACAGGCCTGGGGCTCACCTGTTTGTTGGCGAAGATGAGGAGGGAGGCCTCCTTCAGCTCCTTCTCCTGCACCAGCTTGACCAGCTCGTTCTGGGCTTCCGTCACTCGCTCTCTGTTGCTAGTGTCCAGCACAAAGATCACCGCTGCAAGCACATCTATGTATGAGAATCAGTTGTGTCCAGCTAGGACCATCATAACATCAAAGTTGGCATCTGCTGTTCTGACTATCTGGGTCACAATTTGATTATGGTGGAGAGTGTCTTGCCCAATTCACATCCCTGCTCTCTCAGCCAAGGGTGCTTAAAGACAGTCAGCACTAAGATGATCCCCAAGGCAAAAGCACTATGAGTCAGTACAACCCTGCATCCAAGTTTAAGAGTTGTAGTCCTTCACAAAAGACTCAGCTGTAAATGAATTCCCACTGCAGTGGAGAAAGCATTGATCATACAGCTCTCACTTTGCTGTTGGCCCAACTATAAGCTTTTGTCAATCCCTGATATAAGTTGAGCGTTGAACTCAAAGAGAAGCATAACAGTAAGTATTTATGTAGTGCTGAATCTTGTGCAGAGACAAATCAATGTGCTAAGGCACTAGTCATTCATTCACAAGCTTAGCTCTTATTCTGAGAAATGAAAGATAAAACTTGCAAATCATATAAAAATAGAAAGCTGCAGAAACTGTCAACCAAGAATAAGGAGGTGGAAGGGGGCTATTTTGGAAAAATGGTTTTAAGGCCAGACTTGAAAGAGCTGAGTGCAGGGGTTTAACAAAGTGAAAGAGAGCTCATTTCAAGTCAATGACAGAGAAAGAGTGGCAGCTGGCTGTCTGAGAATGCAGAAACAGAGTGGATCTGAAGCTGACCATGGAGGGCATACACGCAAATGGCTTTCAGGTTTGAGCAAAGCATCTCATATCTATAGCTCTACACACTGCACAGAGTTTGAGTTTAGCTCCACACAGGCATAATTGTCGCACAGGCACAGGATGCTGTTTGAAATTCAATCGCTTTGCCAGGACTTTATCAAACTCATGAAACTGCCATCATATGCCAACTGCAACACCTGCATCTGCATGGCATTTACAGCAAAGCATATCATACATCATTTCTCAATCAAACTGGCCGATAATTGGCTTTTAAAAAATCATGTATTATTTCTCAGATATTTTTTTTTTTTAGTCAAACTGACCTGTAACTGGCTTAAAAATCATAACACTTTTAAGACATCATTTCTCAAGCACACTAGCCGATAACTGGCTTAAATCTGCAAACAATGTTTGGCCACAGCTAAAAAAAACCTCAAAATGAAAATGAATATTAGAGCTGCTATGTACAAGAAGAAAATCAGCAGCTATTTCTTACTCATCAATTTTGTTCTCCCCTGTCACATACCTTGTGTGTTGAAGTAGTAGTGTTTCCACAGTGGACGAATTTTGTGTTGGCCTCCAACATCCCAAATAGTAAACTTGAAATTTTTGTACTCCACTGTTTCAACATTGAACCCTACACAAAAGAAAACAAAACAAAAATGTCATAAGAATACTGCAGCTTAAAACAACATCCCCCTCCTCATATCCCATGAAAAACCAAGCACACACACTCTCCCCCCTGCCCCTAAACACACACACACACACTCTTTCTCATATACATGCATGTGAATATACACACACAGATCCACTTGACTCTAATTTTAGACATATACTGATTTATTATAAAGTTATAACGGAAATTATGTGTTACTTTTCTTGTCTAAATGAAAATGCCTTATGCAAAAAAAAAAAAAAAAAAAAAAAAAAAAAAAAAAAAAAAAAGCAACAACAAAACAAAGTACACCATATGAAAGCACTGACAGCACTATGATTATATCTGTCATTACTATTTCTGATTGTTCAACACAGAAAATAGGGGAGGGGGGGTGGGAAAGAAAGAAATCACATCAAAATACTGACCGATGGTGGGTATGGTGTTAACAAACTCATTCTGTTTAAGTTTAAAGAGAATGCTTGTTTTGCCGGCTCCATCCAGCCCAAGAGTCACCACACGCATCTCTATCTTGGGGCCGATGTGCACACGGTTGTCCTGTAAACAAATGTGGTTTCACAAACACACACACACAGACATACACACAGACACACACACACCCACACACACACACGTACTCATGCACACAATGCAAATTTATTCCCTTATACATATATTCCCATAAACGTCTGCACATATGTAAACATATTAACAAAACACAAATGTGTGTGTGCATAAGGGTACTCAGACACACAGCCTGAAAGAAAGATAAACAAATGCACACACACACACACTCTCATGGATTTTCTTTGGTTCAAGACACTGCTTGCACAGTTTTAGTATCCCGGTTGTCTCTGTAAGGCCTGGACTGGTCCTTCTGCAATAAACCTGTGCTCACAACTGATTTCCTTGGTTCCAGTTCCAAGGAAAAACCAACACAAGAGATCCTGACAAGAAGCAACCCTGCACACATGAGAGGCAAAGCCTGTAATGAAGAATGGTTCAGGTTAAAGATCCCACAGCCTTTTGCAGCCATGGGGGCAGTGGATTCATATCCACTGTGTCTAGGGCTTGGCATACGAAGGCTGGGTCCATTCCTCTCTCTTAGCTGTTTTAACCTTCCCAAAATGAAGTCAGGTACCCATTCACACTTGTGTGTGGATTAAGGAAAAATAGGAGTAAAGTGTCTTTCCCCAAGGAAACAACACCATGCAGAAACAGGGGCTCGAACCCTGAACCTTCATGAACACTGGATCAGAAGTGCAATGCCAAACCAACTCTGCCAAGGTGCCTGTATAATATAATGAAGAATGAGGAGAACAGAAAAGAATCAGGAGCAGATGGACAGAACCAACAGTGTGGTCTGAAAACACCACAACCAGACTACTGCCTCTGTTGACACAAGGCAGCTGTGAAGTCAGGAGCCAAGTAGCAGCATGACCATTCTGTGCAGACCCAACACCACAAGAATGCCATTCAACAAGGGCCAATCACAAGTAAAGAAGAAGCCGAAATGATGTTGAAATGTCTGTGTGGGGGCAAAAGAAGAGAGTCCTTTTAACTGAGGCCATCTCTTGCAAGACTGCTGCAGGATGATGCAAAAGCATGCACCATGTGAGAAGACTGCATAGCTGTTTTAACCCCTCGACTGGTGAACACTGATGAAATGAGATCAGTGTGGCATGAATCTCAATTTGAAGTACAAAATCTCTGCTTTTGGTGCTGTGTAAATGATTTTAATGGAAAAAAAAAAGTAGTTCAATCCCAAGAGAAAGGAATTAAAAAAAAAAAAAAAAAAATCGTGACCGATGTCCTGACCTGTAACCTCAATCATATCTCAGGCATCACTAAGCCCTTCACTGACAAGTCTTGTCAGCAGCACTTAAACTGGCACAAGGGACAACACTTAAACTGGCACAAGGGAAGCAACTCAGTTGTAATCTCCTTGTGGGCCAGCCACTGTGACCAGCAACATTTGCTTTCCCTTGTCCTGAGACCAAAGCCAGACGAGACCAGAACCACCACCACCACCACCATCCCTTCCATTTTACAAATCTACAGAATGAAACATGTACTGACATTGACAATGTTACTTTTAGTCCAGCCAACAGCACAGGGCTATATCAGAACTGTCTAATGAAATAAAAAAAATCATATTCACTTCTGTGACCGGATAGTCAAACACCCAAATTTAAATGTCCATATCTGCCATGCCTCGAAAGCACACCAAGAAGTGAAAGCCAGAATCAACTCTTCCACTGAAAAGACCCCTCACGCCCCAAAATACACCGCATCAAAACAACACCACAAATCTCCTTGGTGACACATTCCTTTCAATTCTAAAACTTCCAAGAAATCTTTCAATTTACTAAAACATAAGATTTATAGAATACTAAAAACCACAGCATTTGCATTTTTACAAACAAATCTAACTTTAAATTTATTCATAATATTACCACTGACTGATCCAAAAGCTTCTTTCAAAATTAATACTGACTTTGTTTTGGGGCTATCCTTATTCTTTCAAAATTAATATCAACTTTGTTTAGGGGATATTCTTCCCTCTTTCAAACTTGATACTGACTTTGTTTTGGTGCTTGGTGGGCAAAGGGTGGAGATTTTTCCGATCTCCCAGGTCAACATATGTGCAGACCTGCTTAGTGCCTGAACCCCCTTCGTGTGCATACGCAAGCAGAAGATCAAATACGCACGTCAAAGATCCTGTAATCCATGTCAGCGTTCAGTGGGTTATGGAAACAAGAACATACCAAGCATGCACACCCCCAAAAACAGAGTATGGCTGCCTACATGGTGGGGTAAAACTGTCATACACGTCAAAGCCTGCTCGTTCGTGTACATATGAGTGAACGCAGGAGTTGCAGCCCAAGAACAAAGAAGAAGAAGAAAAAGAAGAATATCATATCAGACCAGCAACGCACCTTGGTGAAGGTGATGGGGATGGTGGGTTCCATGGCCAGCTGGTCCGGCAGGTCGATGAACTGCTGCTGCTGTTTCTGCACTGTGTCGAGCAGGTGGCTCACCTCAGCCTTGGCCAACAACACCTTGGTGTCGTCCTGCATCACACAGATTGTGATGTGTTGTGTTGTGCTGTGTTGTAGTGCACTGTATTGTATCAAACTGTATGGTATGGTATGGTATGGTGTTGTATGGTATGCTATGGTGTGGTGTGGTGTTGTGTTAAATGGTATGGTATGGTATGGTATGGTATGGTATGGTATGGTATGGTAAGGTGTGGTGTGGTGTGGTGTGGTGTGGTGTGGTGTTGTGTTGTGTTGTGTTGTGTTGTGTTGAGGCCAGTAACACCTTTGTGTCATCCTGTGTCACATAGGCTGTTTTGTGTTGTGTTGTGTTTTCCAGTAAGTGGCTCAGCTCAGCTTTGGCAGGTTGCATTGTTTTGTATTGTACTGTGTTGCATGTATTGTATTGTTTTGTTGCTTATCGTGTTATATTGGATTGCACTGTATTGTACTGTATTGTGTTGCATCTATTGTACTGTTTTGTGTTGTGTTGTTGTATTGTCCATCTGGTGGCTCACCTCGACTTTAACCAGCAGCTTAGTTTGGTTATCGTCATGTGTCACACAGGCTGTATTCTGTTGTGTTGCGTTCGTCAGAATAGGTCCCAGAATTTAGGAATACAAACATAGAAAAAAACAAACCCACTGATGTTGAATGAATGACCACACCACCACAGACATCTGTCAACCACCACAAACACCTGTCAACCACTACAGACACCTGTCAACCACTACAGACACCTGTCAACCTCCTACAGACACCTGCCAACCCCCACAGACACCTGTCAACCTCCTACAGACACCTGCCAACCCCCACAGACACCTGTCAACCCCTACAGACACCTGTCAACCCCCACAGACACCTGTCAACCCCTACAGACACCTGTCAACCCCACAGACACCTGTCAACCACTATGGACACCTGTCAACCCACCTCCCTGCCCCTCCACCCACCCCCCACCCACCTGCTGCAGGGTGGCCTCGCACTGCTGGATGACGGCCTGGATCTGGGAGACCAGGATGGCCATGTCCTCCTGCTGTTGGCGCAGCATGCACAGCTTCTCCCGGATGTGGGTGTCCACCGCTGCCAGCGCCGCGATCTCCTGCCGGTTCAAGTTTTCCCGCAGGTCGTGGAAGTACTGCTTGATCTTCAGCCGTGCCTGCTCCGCTGTGCCCAGCATCTGAATGAGGGGGAGAGAGAGGAGGTGGAAACATGGAAATGTAAACTGTATGTTCGGTCTGTCTTTAGAATAGAATAGAACAGAACAGAATAGAAACCTCTGAAAACGGAGCGTGGCTGCCTACAATGCGGGGTAAAAATGGTCACACATGTAAAAGCCCACTAGTGTACATACGAGTGAACATGGGAGTTGCAGCCTGCAAATGAACAAAAAGAACAAGAAGCAGAACAGAACAGAATAGAATAGAACAGATCATGCTTTTATTACAAGGTGTACCAGGGTCACAAGGAATATGCGGGGGTGGGGCGTGGGGGGGGTGGGGTGGGGTGATAATACATAAATGGTAAGAAACATAAACCGAAAACATACATTCACACAGACACGGTATAATTTTGGACACATATGTGCATATCAATACAAGAACTTTATTATCCTTTTTTTTAATTTTATATTTTATTCATGATTACTTTGAAAAGTTGTGCCTGCACTCTTATCTTGTCGAAAAGAAAGTATCTACACTCTGGAAATGTAAGTATGCTCACTCTGTCTTTATTAACCTTTTTAAAATTTTTTAAAATTATTATTATTATTATTATTTTAATTCATGATTACTTTCAAAAATCAAAGTTGCGCCTGCACTCTATCTGGTAAAAAATAAAGTGTCTGCACTCTTGAAAAGTAAAAGTCTGCACACTGGAAACGTATGTGTCTGCGCTCTTGAAGAGTAAGTGTCTTCACTTAATCTATATTATCCTTCCTTTACTCATGATTACTTTGTAAATAATGATATATAGTGTCTGCACTCTGTCTTGTAAATAAGCAAGAGTCTGTGCTCTGGTAAAGTAGAAAAGTAGTAAGGTAGAAATGTAAGTGTCTCCACTCTGGAAAAGTATGCACACACAATTCAACCTCAAGGGCCTGTCTCCAACAACACATGCAGAATTAAACCTCAAAGGCCTGTCCACAATAACAAATGCAGAATTAACCCTTAAGGGCCTGTCTTCAACAACCCATGCAGAATTAGCCCCCAAGGGCCTGTCCCCAATAACACATGCAGAATTAACCCCAAAGGGCCTATTCCCAACAACCCATGCAAAATTAAATCTCAAGAAGCCTGTGCCCAATAACTACAAATGCAGAATTAACCCTCGATGGCCTGTCTCATCCCCCAATAACCCCTGCAGCCCCCCCCCCCCCCCCGGACCCCTCCCCTCCCCCACCCTCCCCCTAACCTGTTGTGCAGTGGCTGAGCCGTCGGAGCTGGGAATGACATGGACACCCCCCTCTATCTGCTGAATGACACTGTGCAGACGTCTGGCCGATTCCGTCACCTCATCCCCGAATGACTTGACATGGAGAACAGCACTCAGGATGGAGCTGCGTACATTCTCTGCCTCTGTCTCCAGCAGAGCATGCTGGGTATCACAAAAGACCAGCGTTAACAAGTGTTGGAATACAAAAACAAGTGTTAACAAGTGTCGAAATACAAAAAAAATAACAAGCATTATACAGCATTAAAAAAAAACCAAACAAACAAAAAAGTGCTAAATTAAAGTATGAGACTATAAAATTAACAAGTGTCAAAATACAAGAATAACAAATGTTAACAAGTGTTAAAATACAAAAATAACAAGTGTTAACAAGTGTCAGAATACAAAAATAACAGGTGTCAACACGTGTCAGAATACAAAAATAACAAGTGTTACACAGCATTAAAAATAGAAAAGTAAAAAGTGCTAAAATTAAAGTGTGATAATAGAAAAATAACAAGTGTTAAAAAGTGTTAAAATACAAAAGTAAAAAGTGTTATGATACAAAAATAACAAATGTTCAAAATGTTAGAATACAAAAATAAAATAAAATATTCAAAAGTGTTGGAATACAAGAATAACAAGTATTAAACGTGCTAAAATAAAAAAAAATCATATGATAAAAGTGTTAGAATACAAAAATAACAAATATTCAAAAGTGTTAGAATACATAAATAACTAGTATCAAAAAGCGTTTGAATAAAAAATAACAAGTGTAAAAAAAAAAAAAGTTGGAATGTGAATGGAAAAAAACGTTAAATAGTGTTACAATTCAAAAAGTGAATAAAGTATATAAAGGTGCTAGAAAACAAAGAAAACAAAACAACAACAAAACAACCAACAACACCAAACAAACAAACAAAAAACCCCACAAAAAAAACAAACAAAAAACCAAAAAAAACACAACCCCCCCCCCCCCCCCAAAAAAAAAAAGGAGAGAGAGAGAGAAAGAAAAAGAATGTGAAGAAAGTGTTAAAAAGTGTCAGACTGGGAAAAGGGAATAGTCTGTAAAAGAGTAAGAGTTATTAAGAAAAGAGTGAAGAAAGAAACGATAACCATATGCATTAAATTCCAACATATAATTGCACAATGCACATACATCATCTATAGATACAAACCAAAACTCATTTGCAGATTTTTTTCTCCCTCAGAGAGGAGACACATTTGTATTAAACTCTAATGAATAAAAATATGCCAACAAGAAACAATAATCAAGAATGAAACATCTAATTTTCTGTACTTCTAATTGATGACAAAGTATTCAAGACTTTGACTGTGTAATGAACATTTATGATATCATGAATTTACATTATTATTAGATTTATATGTACATGCTCATGTATATTACGTATGACGAAAAAAAGCTGAACTTACAAAATCCATATTCCTTCCAAAAAATATAATTGAAAAAAAAAGTTGGGGGTAGAGGCGGGGGGATTTGGCAGGAGCTAGCATTAACAGAGATATTTCCTTTCTTTTAAAACAATAAAAGTATGTTCTTAAAGTCTGATTTATCTTTATCTATCATTATACTGTCATAAAGGACCAACAAAAATTGTGGACATTATCAGCACTCAAATGACAGGGCAACAAGAAAAAACCATATTCATGTGATACATATTACTCTAAACACACAAAAAACACCCAACTATCCCAACATGCAGAGACACAAATCTTGGTCAGACATAAAAAAAAAAGAAAAAAGAAAAAGAAAAAAAAAAAGCTTTTGCTTCTTCATAAGTGTTACGTTTCTCTCCAGTCACACACAACACACATACATAAAAGTAAAAAACATAAACCACACACATACACATTAAAGACATCACCAACACAAAAAACAAAGCTGAACCCACTTTGTGCTTCATGTGGCGGCCGTAGTCTTTACAGATGTAGCACATGAGAGGGGAGCTCTTGCACTCGTCCTCTAGGCACGCAAACTCCACCAGGTGCATGGGGTGGTACACACACTTGGGGTTTTCCTTGGGCTTCTCCGAGATGGGCACACGCTTGTGACGGGCCAGAGTGCGTGTGGAGTGTGACCTCTCGGAGCACTCGATGCACAGGTGAGTATCACAGATAGTGCAGTAGAGAACAGCGATGTGGACCTCGTTTTCGTCACACACTATGGACAGCTGTGCACAGGAAACATGGGGGAAATATGAGGAAGGGCGAGACATACATGTGTGTGTGATTTTGTGTCTGTGAGTGCTGCGCGCACGCGTGCATGTGTGTGTGATTTTTACATGAAAGTGTGTGCATGTGTGTGTGTGCACATATGTGTGTACGCTGTGTGTGGTTGCTCTTTATCTGTTATAGTACTTGCGAACGAAACAGTTATTGGTAATACACAAACTGCAGTATAAAGAAAAACATAGATAAAGGAGAAAAAGTAGGCAAAATGAACACCGAGTTCAGAAATAAAATGGAACAAGAAACAAAAGCATTTTTATTGGTATTCCCTCTTATGATTTTTTTTTCTATTCTTGATTTTTTCTGCCTAAATGAAAAGCGCTTAAAAGATTAAAGAACCAAGAAGAAATCTCATCTTCATTTCATTCTGCTCTGTTTGAATACCCCTCTCCTTATGTAAATAACTAGGTATTATAAGACCAGTGATTTCCTTTTGCATCTATTCATGTCATGGAAGACATAAAAATCAACTCTGTGAACGACATACATAGTATTAATGTCAATGCAAGCCTATTTATCACATATATATTTAACGAACAAAAAAAGGACACATGTATTTGCAAACAAGTATCCTTCACACTTATCACAGGAATAAACAAAAAGACAATAACATCAAATTTTACTAGATATCATTGAAAGCACATTTCTTCCCACCCAAATTCTACACCAAGAATTCTATTCCTTCCAGAATTTCTACTTCCCAATAAACCTGCTGATCTCTAACTGAACATTCTGACTTTGAAGTCCAACCATTCACACCATCATTACAACCTCAAGGCTCAATCCTTACACTCTGACAATTCTGACATCTGAGTTGCACCATTCACAACCATCCTAACATCCTCAATCCTTATACTGACAATTCTGACATCTGAGTCTCATTATTCACACCATCATAGCAACCTCAAGGCTCCTCAAAACCTTACACTCTGTTCCCGGGCCAACATGCTGTCGGAGAGGATGCGACATGGCGCCTGCTGGGGACTCTGCAGTTTCTCCAGAAGCTCCAGAAGAGCAAAGTTCTTCTTCAGCCCCCACACCCCAGAGTCCCCCACCTCAGTGGGCTGGCGGTCAAAGGGACAAAGCAGGGTTCGACCATGGAGTGGCAGGCGGGTCAGGCACTGGTGACATACTGTGTGACCACACACAAGCAGGCGTGGCACCTTGTCACCTTGGAAACGGAAGATTTCGTTGCACACACGGCACTCCGAGATCATCTGCAAATTTATGCGTAATGATTCATTTTATTGTCACTTTCAAACACTCTAAATATGGAGGTCTGCTGAAAAAATAAAATGCAGTATTAAGAAGTAATGGGTATTCATCCTTGTTATGGACCCTTTGTGGTTGCTGGGCTGTAAGGAACATGCTTTGAAAGATGGCTTTTTCCCCCTAAAGATGATTTTTGCTATTTTATACTGTCACAAATTATCTATGTGAATACGATTTTATTATATCACAACTCCTATATATATCATTCGCTAAAAATATTCTACACAAAGGGCATGCTGCACAAGGGATCCAGTTTTTCTTTTATATCCCAGCAGAATCCTCAGATCAGTCACTTCAGATTAAAGTTGGTCACTGTTCAATGGTACTGGCTGCTTACTTCTCCTGCCAGGGTCCCCCCCCCCCCCCCCCCACACATACACACAGAGATAAACACACACACACACACACACACACACACACACACACACATATATCCTTTCCCTCACCAACCTGGAAATTTTAATGAAAATGTGTACTGTGCACACTTAAAGATTGTTTTCTCAACCTTTTTACATTTCCAGGACCACTTGTGGCTGAAGCTTTATTGGGGCATCATTGTTACAAACAGATAAATAAGAAAAAAACAAATACAAAAACTGTGAGGTTTACAAATAAATGTCACGTAACAGTCCACAAGTTTTTAAATGCCCAACAGCTGATGAAGTGAACTATTTTTGCTCAGATCAAAGTTGCCAGTATTAATTTTGATGTTTGTTCATGGTATGACTGCGTAAGAGTCTTATTGTCTTGATCCTCTCTTTATCAGCATTACATTCTCGCTGACAAAGAGATATAATGTGAAATTTTAAAGATAATTTAACTAAACTGCAAATTAAATGAAGAAAAAAATCAGCATCCTGCATACTACTAGTCAAACAAGAGGACTAAACCAGTATACAACATTGGGTTATATTAGGCATTGTATTCATTGCACAGTAAAGACTGCCAGGTTTAGCCCCTGTTTTTTTTTTTTTTTTTTTTTCCATTTGTTCTGAATTTCATTGGATTATCAAACATCAGCTGAAGTCCATGAAAATTTAGTGACCTTTCAGTTACATGTCTTAAACAGTTAGAGAAACCCAGTGAAATGTGGGATTTCCACATTTCTTCCCCTGTACTTTTTCATTTCTAAAATGGAAAAATCTGTAAACTGGTTTGTGTACACTCTACATTTCGTCTTCTCCACGAAGGCATGAAAATTATATATATCGCAATATCATTATCCGTCTTCGAAACGAAACTGAATGGAAAGGGTACAATGGAAGAAATGTATATCTATCTTATTCTATGGCGATTTGTGTTAGTTTTCCTATAATTCGTTTTTCATTCTCAGCCTCAAGCTACATCTTTTAAGTGGTCTGTCGCGTTCTCTATTTGTCATATTTGTTTTAAGATTTTCACAATAATTTTCTCCCTTTGTGACCTCGATCTGCCGATGAGAGTAAGACAATACTTCGGTAACAGAAAACCTTTCAGAGATCACGAATCCAGTTTTACTGTTCTGCTACAGACGAATGATAGTTGTGTATAAAAAATACACATATATAAGCAACTGGAACACTGCGGAAAACATTTGGTACATTGAAGAAAAAGAAGCGCCAGGACTTACATGCTCAGGTTGAGTCTGGCACTGCGTTAAAGGTGTTAAAACTGAAACTGCATCGTACCCAAGGCCACCAGACGCCATATTTCGTGTTTATGACCTCAGCAGTGAATGAATTAATTGAAGTATAAATGGAATAAATTTGATTCATAATTCATGAGTTACTAATAAATGCAATTCTATATGTACTAAAATCATAAATGCAGTTATCCATGCAGTTTTTGTTTTAAAACGGCAATATTGAAGAAGGCGGAAGAGAAGTGCGGACTAAGTCAACAAAACGGCATTGGAAGGCTTAGGATTCTGTCCACAGTTGCAAATAAAGCGAAAGCATTTACACCTGAGGCTGCTCTCACGACCCGGCCAGAGATGAGAATGCATAAAATGCACAGACAACTGACTAATAAACCATGTAACTAAGTAATCAGCCAACTAGCTAGCAAACTAAGTCACCAACTGAATGAATAAATGAATTCAATGATCCCAGGAAAATAAATAAATCAGTTCTAACAACGATTCCCATACCAGTGAAAAAACTGAGCCACAGTTGTGCTCAGTCATTGAGTCTATGACAGAAAAATGACCCAGTGAAAAAGAGAGGAACACTGTTACGCTATCAGATGTATATGCAAAACCACGTCAGCTTATAGTAACTGAGGAACTTGAAAAAAAAAAGACTGAAGAAAGAAACTGGCATAACTCCCCAATGATACACCGGAGCGCGCGGCGTGCGCAAACACACACACATACACACAGCACAACAAAACACACATGCACACACACAACACAACACAACACACACACACACACACACACACACACACACACACACGCACACACGCACACACACACACACACACACACACACACACACACACACACACACACACACACACACACACTGACATTCACCGTGGCTCTGACACACACACACCGCTTTAAAAAAAAAATCCTGTCATACATATAAGTACATATGCATATTATATAAGTACATATTATTATATAAGTATATATAAGTACATATCTGTGCATATTATATATATATATATATAATTATATATGTGTGTGTGTGTGTGTGTGTGTGTGTGTGTGTGTGCGTGCGTGCGTGCGTGCGTGCGTGTACTGATATTTAAAAAAAGAAAGAAAAAAAAGACAGTTCTCAACGCCCCACCAACGCCGGCACTAGATCTATGCGTGGGTCAGGTACCTCAGTACTTTCTAAGCAGATGTGGTGTAGCGTATATGGATCAATCAGCACGCTTTACGCCTCCTCAGCTGAAATTGATAAACTGTTTGTTGGTTTGTATTTTGTGTTGCCTTTTTTTCTTTCATCAATTTTTAATCTGGAGGTGACTAGATCGCCTCCAACATGGTTTAATTCATTAGCATACCTGTTGGGTCGAAGGGTTTGTGAGTCTAGTCGGATAGCTTATGCGTTCTGACGTACATACCAAAATCTGCGGCCTATCCACCCGAATAGGCGCTATTCGCGGATAGCCCTCTATCCGGATCGACGTGCATACGGGCCCGGATGATATTTATGAATGAACAGGTTTTGTTGGCTGTGACTTGTCCTATACTGACAGCCGCCCTGATTATGCCATTGAGGTTGGCTGCACTTTTACCACTGAGATATATATATATATATATATATATATTTTCATATATGTCTATGACTTTTACACAGTAAGTAAACTAATGACGTTAAACTATGATCGATTTTCCTTCCAAAGATTTAGGTACAGTTATTTTCATTTTCCATTTGTTGGATCCTTTGATAACTGATAGGCCGACGTACATGGCTTTACATATCTGTTCTGTTTGCTGTAACAGTTCCTGTTTGTATATTTAACGCTTGATACAACTACTGTTACTTCTTTTACTTCTACTACTGCTACTACAACATATTTACAGTGCTTTCAAACCTCCAAGTGCTTTACTGTAATACGTCAGGCAAACACAAAGCGCACAAGTGCGCACACAAAACTACACACTGACCTACACACGTGGGTGCCTGTTTTGATTGACACAGAGCACGTGGGTAACCGTTGCTATGATTTTTATGCAAATGAAGCACGTGGGTGACTGTTTTGATCGACATGGAGCACGTGCATGAATGTTGTTATGATTGCTATGCAAATGAAGCACATGGGTGACTGTTTTGATCGACATGGAGCACGTGGGTGACTATTGTCATGATTTTTATGGAAAGGAAGCACTAGGTGACTGTTCTTATCAAAATCGGGAACGTCGGTGACCATTGTTATGATTCTCAAGCAAATGAAGCAAATGGGTAACTGTTTTGATCAACACAGAGTACGTGAGTGACCCTTGTTATCATATTTATGCAAACGAAGCACGTGGGTGACAGTTTTGATCGACATGGAGCACGTGTGTGAATGTTGTTATGATTTTTAAGCACATGGGCGACTGTTTTGATTGACATGGACTTCGTAGGTGACCGTTGTTATGATTTTTATGCAAATGAAGCACATGGGCGACTGTTTTGATCGACATAGAGAGCACGTGGGTGACCTTTACGATTTTTAAGCAATTGGGGAACTGTTTTGATAGACATGGGGCACATGGGTAACCATTGTTCTTATTTTTATGAAAATGAAGAACGTGGGTGACTGTTTTGATGGACATAGAGCATGCGGGTGACTGTTAATTGTTATGATTTTTATGCAAATGAAGCACCCGGGTGTCTGTTTTGATCGACAAAGAGCACGTGGGTGACTGTTGTTATGATTTTTGTGGAAATGAAGCAAGTGGGTGACTATTTTCATTGGAATGGAGCATGTGGGTGAATGTTGTTATGATTTTTAAGCACACCTGCAACTGTTTTGATGGACATGGAGCACGTGGGTGACTTAATCGTTATGAGTCTTATGCAAATGAAGCACGTTGGCGTCTGTTTTGATCGACAAAGAGCACGTTGGTAACCGTTGTCATGAAATTTATGCAAATGAAGCACGTGGGTGACTGTTTTGACTGACATGGAACACGTGGGTGAATGTTGATATGATTTTTAAGCACATGGTCGACTGATTTGATCAGTCGAAATGGAGCACGTGGTGGGTGACCGTTGTTATGATTTTTATGGAAATGAAGCTCGTGGGTGTCTGTTTTGATCGACATAGAGGACTTGGGAGACCATTGTTATCATTTTTATGCAAATGAGGCACATGGTTGACTGTTTTGATCGAAATATAGCACGTGGGTGACCGTTGTTGACTTTTATAGAAATGAAGCACGTAGGTGACCGTTTTGATCGGCATGCAGCACATGGGTGAATGTTGTTATGATTTTTATGCAAATGAATCAAGTGGGTGACTGTTTTCATCGACATAGAGCACGTGGATGACCGTTGCTATGGTTTATAAGCACGTGGTTGACTGTTTTGATGGACATGGAACACGTGGGTGACTGATGATTGTTATGATTTTTATGCAAATGAAGCACGTTGGTGTCTGTTTTGATCGAGAAAAAAGCACGTGGGTGACCGTTGTTATGATTTGTATGCAAATGAATCAAGTTGGTGACTGTTTTGATCGACAGAGAGCACGTGGATGACCGTTGTCATGGTTTATAAACACGTGGTTGACTGTTTTGATGGACATGGAACACGTGGGTGACTGATGATTGTTATGATTTTTATGCAAATGAAGCACATTGGTGTCTGTTTTGATCGGTAAATAGCATGTGGGTGACCGTTGTTATGATTTGTATGCAAATGAAGCACGTGGGTGTCTGTTTTCATCTACATGGAGCACGTGGGTGAATGTTGTTATGATTTTTAAGCACATGGGCAACTGTTTTGATTGACATGGACTTCGTAGGTGACCATTGTTATGATTTTTATGCAAATGAATCAAGTGGGTGACTGTTTTCATCGACATATGTTTTATAAGCACGTAGTTTACCGTTTTGATGGACATGGAACACGTGGGTGACTGATGATTGTTATGATTTTTATGTAAATGAAGCACGTTGGTGTCTATTTTGATCGAGAAAAAGCACGTGCGTGACCGTTGTTATGATTTGTATGGAAAAGAAGCACGTGGGTGACCGTTTTGATGAACATGGACCACGTGGGCGAACGTTGTTATGATTTTTAAGCACATGGGCGATTGTTTTGATTGACATTGACCTCGTAGGTGACCGTTGTTATGATTTTTATGGAAATGAATCAAGTGGGTGACTATTTTCATCGACATAGAGCACGTGGGTGACCGTTGTTATGGTTTATAAGTACGTGGTTGTCTGTTTTGATGAACATAGAACACGTGGGTGACTGATGATTGTTATGATTTTTATGCAAATGAAGCACATTGGTGTCTGTTTTGATCGAGAAAAAGCACGTGGGTAACCGTTGTTATGATTTGTATGCAAATGAAGTATGTGGGTGACCATTTTGATCAACATGGAGCACGTGGGTGAACGTTGTTATGATTTTCAAGCACATGGGCGACTGTTTTGATTGACATGGACCACGTGGGTGACCGTTGTTATGATTTTTATGCAAATGAAGCACATTCTTGTCTGTTTTGATCGACAAAAAGCACGTGGGTGACCGTTGTTATGATTTGGATGCAAATGAAGGACGTGTGTGACTGTTTTGATCACCATGGAGCACGTGGGTGAATGTTGTTATGATTTTTAAGGACATGGGCGACTGTTTTGATTGACAGGGTCCACGTGGGTGACCGTTGTTATGATTTTTATGCAAATGAAGCTAGTGGGTGACTGTTTTGATCGACATAGAGCACGCGGGTGACCGTTGTTATGGTTTATAAGCACGTGGTTGATTGTTTTGATGGACATTGAAAACGTGGGTGACTGATGATTGTTATGATTTTTATGGAAATGAAGCACATTGGTGTCTGTTTTGATCGACAAATAGCACGTGGGTGTCCGTTGTTATGATTTGGATGCAAATGTAGGAAGTGGGTGACTGTTTTGATCAACATGGAGCACGTGGGTGAATGTTGTTATGATTTTTAAGGACATGGGCGACTGTTTTGATTGACATGGACCACGTGGGTGACCGTTGTTATGATTTTAATGCAGATAGTCGACTGTTTTGATGGACATGGAGCACGCGGGCGACTGTTTTGATCGATATAGTGCACGTGGGTGATCGTTAGCATGACTTTTATGGACATGCGCGACTGTTTTGATGGACATGGAACACGTGGGTGACTGTTAGATGTTATGATTTTTATGCAAATGAAGAACGTTGGTATCTGTTTCAATCGACAAAGAGCACATGGGTGACCGTTGTTATGATTTTTATGCAAATGAAGCAAGTGGGTGACTTTTTTGAATAACATAGAGCATGTGGGTGACCGTTGTTATGATTTTTAAACACATGGGCGATAGTTTTGATCGCCGTGGACCACGTGGGCGAGACTATTGTTATGATTCATATGCAAATGAAGCACATGGGAGACTGTTGTAATCGACGTAGAGCACGTGGGTGACCGTTGTTATGATTCATATGCAAATGAAGCACATGGGAGACTGTTGTAATCGACGTAGAGCACGTGGGTGACCGTTGTTATGATTCATATGCAAATGAAGCACATGGGAGACTGTTGTAATCGACGTAGAGCACGTCGGTGACCATTGTTATGATTTGTAAGCACGTGGGTGATTGTTTTGATCAACATGGAGCACGTTGGTGTCTGTTGAATGTTATGATTTTTGAGCAGACAGGCGACTGTTTTGATCGAAATAGTGCACGTGGGTGACCATCGTTATTATTTTTATGGAAATAAAGCACGTGGGCAACTGTTTTGATCGACATGGAGTACGTCGGTAACCGTTGTTATAATTTTTATGCGAATGAAGCACGTGGGTGATCGTTTTGATCGGCATGGAGCACGTGGGTGATCGTTAATTGTCATGATTTTTATGCAAATGAAGCACGTGGGTGACTGTTTTGATGGACATGGAGCATGTGGGCGACCGTTGTAATGATATTTATGGATGTGAAGCACGTGTGTAAATGTTGTAACTGAAGTCTGATGCTAAGCCCTGGAACAGGCCTTACAGTTGAAGGGAAATAACTCCATACTCGTATCGCTCTAACTCGGAGTGCAGGCGACAACACACCGCTTGTTTCATTTCTCCTGGGACAGAGTTAACCTTATCCCTTCGACTGAAATCAGTTTTTGTGGCGAGACTTTCCGTTACAAAAATTCACATTTTTTTAAAAAGTTCACCCGTTTGGATTTTTTTATGAGTCCACAGCGTGGTATGTAGTATGTATGTATGTGGTCCATGGCTGTGTCGAAATTAAAATGATTTTATCATGTAATGCTGTTTGTCATAGATCGTTTCTACTCAAACTGTACTTATGTTAACCCCGAGCTTAGTTCCTGTTTGTTCAGCCTGGAGAATACTCATGCAGTTGAAGTTTTATTATTTGTCGTCACATAGTTTCATGCGAACCCATACCTCTGCTGCCTGGGACTGGTTCACTCGGCACAGTGACGGCCAGGTCCTCAAGAATCGCATGCAGTAGCTTCCATTGCACTCAGCTCAAAGAACAGACTGTTGTGCACCTTGGGAATCTCATTCCTTTCTGCCTGTGAGTCATACATTTCGACAATCGACATGGATGAAGGGATAAAGGAGACATATGAGATGCTTTCTTAAAACTTCCCGGTATCTCCTACAGAGATCGCATCACTTACGAAGAAGTGAGAAACAGAATGAGGCAAGCCATCGGATCCCATGAAGTTCTAACCACAGTGAGACAACGCAAGCTGAAGTTGTATAGGCACGACTCACGATCAGCACAGCTTGTCAAAACAATCTGGCAAGGCACAGTGCAAGGAAGGAGAAGGAGATGCAGGCAGAAAAAAAGAGATGGTAGGGCAATATCCCACAATGGACAGGCCTGAGACACTGAGCGACGCCCTGAGAGAGAGAGAGAGAGAGAGAGAGAGAGAGAGAGAGAGAGAGAGAGAGAGAGAGAGAGGAAGAACAGGAAGGAAGGGAGAGAACTGGTTGCCAGGTCATCAATTGTGTCCTTGCGGTCGGAGACTACGGAACGGATGAAGTTCTGCCAGGCGATTTTCGGTAAACAGACGTATGGCCCTTGATAAGCAATCAGCCGAGACCTTCGCCAATACCAGCATTTTGTACAGTTGAGTCCATGAAGTAAGATTACAGTGATGAGTTCAAAGGTTGAAGGTATCATTGTCTTTTACGACAACATGGGCAGTGAACTCATATTCACAATGTCTAGGGCTCGGCATAGAAGGCGGGGCACAACCGATATTCTTCTGATTTAAGGTGCTGATCACCATATTCTTTTGGTATGAATCGCGGTCTGTTTCAGTGAGCTGTGAAGAAGCCTTCTGATGTGAAACTGTTGTTAGTTCCAGGCCATTGAGCCATCACGTTTTTTTCGGACACATTTATTTCAGGTCGTGATAAATTTCAAACCCTGCTGGCATTATCAAACTGCTTTGCAGAAAAGAAGAAAAACATTCGAGATTTCTACCACAGTTTCTCTTTCTCTGTTTCTGTCTGTCTGTCTGCCTGTCTGATTGTCTGTCTGTCTGTCAGTCTTCCTCTTTCTTCCCTCTCACTTGCTCCTCTTTTTTCTCGCCGTGTTTACTGTGTGGGGCTCACAATGGTTCACTGCAAAGCCAGTGATGGTGATATTTCTGCATGTCTGTCAGGTTGTCAATACGTCGCGAATAATATATGTGTACCATATCATTGGTGATATCTCCCTCTTTCACACTCTCTCGCTTACACACACACACACACACACACACACACACACACACACACACACACACAGAGCAAGCGCAATCATGCTTTTCATATGGATGCATGCACATCTGTATTCATGCATGCAATTGTTATGACGCACAAACGGTCGATGCTTGATCTCAAGTATAGGTACTACTTCTGCCTGCCTGCCCATGTGTGCCCTGTGTAATTCTTAACGATGTGATCCATCCCTGTCTTCATTGATGTATATATGAACAAGCGGCTTAGACGGACAGATGATGCATTTCTAAGGTCTTCGTTGCATTCAGAGACAAACAGCATCACTGCTCCACAGCCCATCAGGTTTGTCAGAGACAAACAGCATCACTGCTCCACAGCCCGTCAGGTTTGTCAGAGACAAACAGCATCACTGCTGTCAGGTTTATCAGAGACAAACAGCATCATTATTCCACAGCCCATCAGGTTTGTCAGAGACAAACAGCATCACTGCTGCACAGCCCGTCAGGTTTGTCAGAGACAAACAGCATCACTGCTGTCAGGTTTATCAGAGACAAACAGCATAATTACTCCACAGCCCATCAGGCTTGTCAGAGACAAACAGTATCACTGCTCCACAGCCCGTCAGGTTTGTCAGAGACAAACAGTATCACTGCTCCACAGCCCATAAGGTTTGTCAGAGACAAACAGTATCACTGCTCCACAGCCTGTCAGGTTTGACAGAGACAAACAGTATCACTGCTGTCAGGTTTATCAGAGACAAACAGTATCACTGCTCCACAGCCTGTCATGTTTGTCAGAGACAAACAGCATCATCGCTCCACAGCCTGGCTGGTTTGTCAGAGACAAACAGTATCACTGCTGTCATGTTTGTCAGAGACAAACAGTATCACTGCTCCACAGACTGTCAGGTTTGTCAGAGACAAACAGTATCACTGCTCCACAGCCTGTCAGGTTTGTCAGAGACAAACAGCATCACTGCTCCACAGCCCATAAGGTTTGTCAGAGACAAACAGTATCACTGCTTCACATCCTATCAGGTTTGTCAGAGACAAACAGTACCACTGCTCCACAGCCCATAAGGTTTGTCAGAGACAAACAGTACCACTGCTCCACAGCCCATAAGGTTTGTCAGAGACAAACAGTACCACTGCTCCACAGCCCATAAGGTTTGTCAGAGACAAACAGTATCACTGCTGTCAGGTTTGTCAGAGACAAACAGTATCACTGCTCCACAGCCCGTCAGGTTTATCAGAGACAAACAGCATCACTGCTCCACAGCCCATCAGGTTTATCAGAGACAAACAGCATCACTGCTCCACAGCCCATCAGGTTTGTCAAAGACAAACAACAGCATCATTGCTCCACAGCCCATCAGGTTTATCAGAGACAAACAGCATCATTATTCCACAGCCCATCAGGTTTGTCAGAGACAAACAGCATCACTGCTCCACAGCACATCAGGATTGTCAGAGACAAACAGCCTCACTGCTCCACAGCCCATCAGGTTTGTCAGAGACAAACAGCATCACTGCTCCACAGCCCATCAGGTTTGTCAAAGACAAACAACAGTATCATTGCTCCACAGCCTGGCTGGTTTGCCAGAGACAAACAGTATCACTGCTGTCAGGTTTGTCAGAGACAAACAGTATCACTGCTCCAGAGACTGTCAGGTTTGTCAGAGACAAACA
The DNA here is from genome assembly GCF_041734735.1 of Babylonia areolata. Lineage (NCBI taxonomy): Eukaryota > Metazoa > Mollusca > Gastropoda > Neogastropoda > Buccinidae > Babylonia > Babylonia areolata. The sequence goes on from NC_134895.1 coordinate 34,160,524, forward strand.
GTATCACTGCTCCACAGCACATCAGGATTGTCAGAGACAAACAGTATCACTGCTCCACAGCCCATAAGGTTTGTCAGAGACAAACAGTATCACTGCTCCACAGCCCATAAGGTTTGTCAGAGACAAACAGTATCACTGCTCCACAGCCTGTCAGGTTTGTCAGAGACAAACAGTATCACTGCTCCACAGCCTGTCAGGTTTGTCAGAGACAAACAGTATCACTGCTCCACAGCCTGTCAGGTTTGTCAGAGACAAACAGTATCACTGCTCCACAGCCTGTCAGGTTTGTCAGAGACAAACAGTATCACTGCTTCACATCCTGTCAGGTTTGTCAGAGACAAACAGTACCACTGCTCCACATCCTGTCAGGTTTGTCAGAGACAAACAGTATCACTGCTTCACATCCTGTCAGGTTTGTCAGAGACAAACAGTACCACTGCTCCACAGCCCATAAGGTTTGTCAGAGACAAACAGTACCACTGCTCCACAGCCCATAAGGTTTGTCAGAGACAAACAGTATCACTGCTGTCAGGTTTGTCAGAGACAAACAGTATCACTGCTCCACAGCCCGTCAGGTTTATCAGAGACAAACAGCATCACTGCTCCACAGCCCGTCAGGTTTATCAGAGACAAACAGCATCACTGCTCCACAGCCCATCAGGTTTATCAGAGACAAACAGCATCACTGCTCCACAGCCCATCAGGTTTGTCAAAGACAAACAACAGCATCATTGCTCCACAGCCTGGCTGGTTTGCCAGAGACAAACAGCATCATTATTCCACAGCCCATCAGGTTTATCAGAGACAAACAGCATCACTGCTCCACAGCACATCAGGATTGTCAGAGACAAACAGCATCACTGCTCCACAGCCCATCAGGTTTGTCAAAGACAAACAACAGCATCATTGCTCCACAGCCTGGCTGGTTTGCCAGAGACAAACAGTATCACTGCTGTCAGGTTTGTCATAGACAAACAGTATCACTGCTCCACAGACTGTCAGGTTTGTCAGAGACAAACAGTATCACTGCTCCACAGCACATCAGGATTGTCAGAGACAAACAGTATCACTGCTCCACAGCCCATAAGGTTTGTCAGAGACAAACAATATCACTGCTCCACAGCCCATAAGGTTTGTCAGAGACAAACAGCATCACTGCTTCACATCCTGTCAGGTTTGTCAGAGACAAACAGCATCACTGCTCCACAGCCTGTCAGGTTTGTCAGAGACAAACAGCATCACTGCTTCACATCCTATCAGGTTTGTCAGAGACAAACAGTACCACTGCTTCACATCCTGTCAGGTTTGACAGAGACAAACAGCATCACTGCTGTCAGGTTTATCAGAGACAAACAGCATCACTGCTGTCAGGTTTATCAGAGACAAACAGCATCATTATTCCACAGCCCATCAGGTTTGTCAGAGACAAACAGTATCACTGCTCCACAGCACATCAGGATTGTCAGAGACAAAAAGCATCACTGCTCCACAGCCTGTCATGTTTGTCAGAGACAAACAGTATCACTGCTCCACAGCCCATCAGGTTTGTCAGAGACAAACAGTATCACTGCTCCACAGCACATCAGGATTGTCAGAGACAAAAAGCATCACTGCTCCACAGCCTGTCATGTTTGTCAGAGACAAACAGCCTCACTGCTCCACAGCCCATCAGGTTTGTCAAAGACAAACAACAGTATCATTGCTCCACAGCCTGGCTGGTTTGCCAGAGACAAACAGTATCACTGCTGTCAGGTTTGTCAGAGACAAACAGTATCACTGCTCCACAGCCTGTCAGGTTTGTCAGAGACAAACAGCATCACTGCTCCACAGCCCATCAGGTTTGTCAGAGACAAACAGTATCACTGCTCCACAGCACATCAGGATTGTCAGAGACAAACAGTATCACTGCTCCACAGCCCATAAGGTTTGTCAGAGACAAACAGTATCACTGCTCCACAGCCCATAAGGTTTGTCAGAGACAAACAGCATCACTGATCCACAGCCCATAAGGTTTGTCAGAGACAAACAGCATCACTGATCCACAGCCCATCAGGATTGTCAGAGACAAACAGCATCACTGCTCCACAGCCCATCAGGTTTATCAGAGACAAACAGTATCACTGCTCCACAGCCTGTCAGGTTTATCAGAGACAAACAGTATCACTGCTGTCAGGTTTGTCAGAGACAAACAGTACCACTGCTTCACATCCTGTCAGGTTTATCAGAGACAAACAGTATCACTGCTGTCAGGTTTGTCAGAGACAAACAGTACCACTGCTGTCAGGTTTGTCAGAGACAAACAGTATCACTGCTCCACAGCCTGTCAGGTTTGTCAGAGACAAACAGCATCACTGCTGTCAGGTTTGTCAGAGACAAACAGTACCACTGCTCCACAGCCTGTCAGGTTTGTCAGAGACAAACAGCATCACTGCTGTCAGGTTTGTCAGAGACAAACAGTATCACTACTCCACAGCCTGTCAGGTTTGTCAGAGACAAACAGCATCACTGCTGTCAGGTTTGTCAGAGACAAACAGTATCACTACTCCACAGCCTGTCAGGTTTGTCAGAGACAAACAGTATCACTACTCCACAGCCCATCAGATTTGGAATGAAAACTGCGCCTGCCAGGGATGGTCAGTGCTTGACAATCAGAACTTGGCAGCAGATGAAGGCGGCAGTCTGGCAGTTGGCGGGTGGCCAGCCCTTTCCCTCGCCCACCCACCCCGCATCTTTGAGGCAGTCACGTATACCTTCCACACAATCCCATTCTCACAGAACGCTCCATTACGATAATTGCACGTGCAGTTGTGGAAATTTATTGTTGCTTTTTGTGGTAATACGTGGCGGGCGTGGTGTGTTAACTTATGCGTTTGAGGATAGAGTTCGTTTGTTGGTTCGAACGTCTGTAGTTTTGCTGTTGTTTGGATCATGTGTATTGGCATGATTTCAGGTTGTTGCAAGAGATATTTTTGTTCTCTGCTCCCCCGCCTCCCCCCCCCTCCCCCCCTGATACCCCCCTTCTGGATCACGAAATGGTCAGCGGCTGTTGAAATCTGTTAGAGGTTAACCTTTGTTACTGTTGTTAAGTCGTTCTTAACGACAACGCAGACAGGCCAGGAAAAGCAGTGCCAGCAAGTCCCTGACAGCCGCCACCATCCCCTGTTCACACTGCGTCAGAACCTTCCGGGCGCGGATTGGCCTGATCAGTCATCTGCGCACCCACAGAGCCCAACCCCCCCCACCCCCCAGGATGACTAGATGGTCCTCGTCGATCCCGACGGACGAACCACACAAGTCGTTCTTAACAAGGTTTGCCCACGTTTCTCCTCCGGGTCGTGTTCCGTTTTTCCATCTTCGTCTTTTCTGTTCGGTTTTCTCTTCCTTTCCAGTAAAGCTATATAACGTTTCACTGCACCGTTAATGTGAGCATCCGACCGCATCCACCAAACCACGCACCCAGACTATTCCTGCCTGCACATTTCCCTTCCCTTTCATATCAGGCGTTGTTTGAGCGCTGGCCACATGCCATTAGCGTGCACCTTGGGCGTTCACTGGTGCTGCAAACACCTCTCTCTGCTTCCTCTTCTAATGACAATGTACGTCCATCTCTCGTGTATTCTATATCGTATCTATCTATCTATCTGTCTCTCTGTATGTATGATTATCTATCTATCTATCTGTCTGTCTGTCTGTCTGTCTGTGTCTGTCCGTCTAATTATCTCTCTCTCTTTCTCTGTATACCGAACTAGAAAATTAATTGCCTTTGACAAACGCAGGTTTTCCAGTCGCTGTATGACCTGCCCGCCGTTACATTGCATGTTTCGTGTATGCCTGCCTACCAACGTCTGCTTGCTTGTCTGGCTGACAGTCACGTCTCTGTCAGTCCGCCATATACTGATGCCCCACTGGCTTGTCAGTAAAGTGACATGACGCTAGTTGAACTGATCATTGGCCGTGACCACTATCTTGAACAAACAGACTGACACTGATCTTGTTCCCTGACGTTACATGACTGCGTGAATCAGAGGGTGGGAATGATTGAAAGGGAGAGAGAGAGAGAGAGAGAGAGAGAGAGGGAGAGAGGGAGGGAGAGAGAGAGAGGGAGAGAGAGAGAATGTGCGTGTGTGAGGGAGGGAGAGAGAGAGAGAGAGAGAGAGAGAGTCTGTGTATGTCTGAAAGAGAGAGAGAGTGAGAGAGTGTGCGTGTGTGTCTGTGTATGTGTGTGTGAGAGAGAGTGTGTATGTGAGGGAGAGAGAGAGAGAGAGAGAGAGAGAGAGAGAGAGAGAGAGAGAGTGTGTGTGTGATGGAGAGAGAGAGAGAGAGAGAGAGAGAGATAATGTGCGTGTGTGAGGGAGAGAGAGAGAGAGAGAGAGAGAGAGAGAGAGAGAGAGAGAGAGAGAATGCGCGTGTGTGAGGATCTATGCAGATGCATTGTGTTCAAATGGCAGATGCATTACGTTCAAACTGATACATATACAGTTTTCTGCAAAGAATGGAGTGGGTGCGCTTCAAGGTGCGAAGATGCGGACACTTAATTCTTAACTTAAGTCGTTTACCTTTTTTTCTGCACAGCGGAATGTAGGATAATTATCACTCCGTAATTTACAGACAGATATTGTCACTTCCATCACCTTTTTTTTTCTCTTGTCAGAACAGAATGTGCATTTGAGTGTTATCAAATTGCACTCTACAAGTTTCAGTATTACGGCGTCAAAAACTTGCGGACTGATCAATACATGCAACACCACATCTGCTAAATGTATAAAGGAGCATATGCCTTGTTGCGGCACGTAGTGTCACCCCTGCATGTATTGTCGCCGGCGACAATGCGTGCAGACCTCACTGCATATATTGTCGCCAGTTTTTAGAGCTAAGAATTCAATGTAGAAATGTTGATAGTATTATGATGATCACTATGATAAAGGTTATAGTGAGTCCATGAGAGAGAGAGAGAGAGAGAGAGAGAGAGAGAGAGAGAGAGAGAGAGAGAGAACACCATAAAAGAGGGACACCATATCTGAAAGCAGGTGCATAAGGACCTTACTTTCCTGCAAAGGATGTTCCCACCATGTTGAAGGGACGAGAGTGCGTGGGGAGGTTTTGCTTCTTGTCATTACTGAGCATTCAAGGTCAATTCGTAGTCCACACACTACATACTGTGAGCTTTTTTTTTGTTCCATGTTTGGAATGGAGAGAGAGAGAGAGAGAGAGAGAGAGAGAGAGAGAGAGAGAGAGAGAGAGAGAGAGAGAGAGAGATGTAAGGAAGTTCGACCACACTGGCACCCTTTTCCTCACATTTCTGACATAGTCATATGGATCAAACAAACCCAAACCACTGCTGTTTTCAGCAAGATAAGTGGTTTCTTGAATTTTCATTTGAAACAAAAAAAGTTTCTGTTGTTTTTCATTTTGGTCATGAAATTTTATGGACCGTTTATATCCAGATCATTTGCTTATCTCCTTAACAAGGACCGATTTGATTCATTTTCTGCCTCCAACCTACGGTTCAGTTGTGTGTTCAGTCATATAATGAAAAGGATGTTAGTGTAGTATGCTTCTGCAAATGTAAAAAAACAACAAACAAGAACAACAACAACAAAAAGAGAAAAACAACAACAACAACAACAAAACAACAGCAAATACCCCTCCCCCAAAAAGAAACAACAACAACAACAACAAAATACCCAACAAACAAACAAACAAATAAACAAAAAACAACAAAAACCCACACCCACAAAATGCCTTTTGGGGGTATGAATGAGGTCATGTAATTTTCGGTATGGATATCGTTCACTCTTTTGTTTATCTGTTCAGTGAATGATATATTAGATGAAGAAACAAGGAAAAAAACAAAGGCAAAGCAACAACAACAACAAACAAAAACAAAAGCGAAAAACAAACAAAAAGAATAACGTTTATAGTTTATCAACTTTGTACAGTTGTTGGGTGTTTTATCAAGGTACCTTGTCATTTGTTCCAAAGTATATTGATCTAATGGACTTAAAGGCAGGAGTCTGTATTTCAAATGATATTCGTTCTTGTTTCTTCTAGTTGCAGTAAATATTGATGCTTTGCACAATGTTGCATATGTGCTGAAGAGTTAAGCTAGATCAGCTGAAGCTTACACGCACACAAAATAATGGACAGTCTTTATCTGTTGCTCATCCATCATTCCACCCCCCCTCCCCTCTCCATTACCCACCCCTCCTTCCTTCCATCTCTTTATCAGCACCAGGGATGTATATGGGAGAGAGATCAATACTGGGCCATTGCCAAGGGTTCCAGAGGGGAAGTTGTCTTGATTGACGTTAGCGTCATGAAATGGGATGTGTGTATTCACACACGTGGTGGCAGAATTCAAGGCGTATGCTTTCAGTGGGAAAATTGTTGACTGAACCAAATGGGTGGATGGGATAGAATATCGAACTTGTGGTTGTGGTGTGTGTTTGCATGAAATATGTTTTTTTTTTTTAAAAGCATATGCATGAATGGAGTGTTTGTGTTAACGGATCTGTGTATAATTAAAAGTGAAACGAGTTTTAGAGAACAAAGAAAAATGATAGCTGTTACGTTATGAAATGATCTTCTCAGCCTTTCTAATATTTTTGACTCACTTGTGTAAACAAAGTGAGTCTATGTTTTAACCCGGTGTTCGGTTGTCTGTGTGTGTGTGTGTGTGTGTGTGTGTGTGTGTGTGTGTGTGTGTGTGTATGTCCGTGGTAAACTTTAACATTGACATTTTCTCTGCAAATACTTTGTCAGTTGACACCAAATTAGGCATAAAAATGGGAAAAATTCAGTTCTTTCCAGTCATCTTGTTTAAAACAATATTGCACCTCTGGGATGGGCAAAAAAAAAAAAAAAAATGAAGCCTAATTGTATGCAAACTGCATTTACTGTTATATTTATATTTTTGTATTCTCTAAACTTGGCACTTTGATTTGATATTCTGACCCAACAACAAGAGCAGTCATTATTATCATTTTTTGTTCAAACAGGAACTTCTTTTGCTCAGCATGGAAGTTTTATTTATTTTGCAAACGTTTTGGTGCAGATAGTAAAAAAGGGAAATTACTCTGTAATAATGCTAGGGGACTTAATTTACTTTAAACTGATCTTTCTCATCTTAAACATTACATTTTGGAATTATACTCAATACATAAAAAGCTTGGATTTTTTAAAAAGTGTATCACAAGTGAGTCTTGAAGGCCTTGCCTCTACTGTTTTTATTTATTTAGGCGATCTTAATGCATGCTACAGGAATGAGCATGGACGCGTATGTTTATGCCGGTGGGTGGGTGGGTGAGAATGTGGTGGCATGACTACTCACAGGGCCATCCACTCACCGCACTGCATATTTCTCAAGGTATTTTCCACCCCAATTACGTCACAGGTACAATGCACTTGCAATGTAATTGGTTCTTTTGAAGTGTCTTCGTTTCATCAAGAAGCACACTTTATAATATCGCAGTGATCAAGAGCCACTCAGTAAAAGATGCGACAGATGGTCAGCACCTGGTAATCAGAAACTGGCCGAAGATGAAAGTCATGGTCTGGCCACTGACCTGAGAGAGCCAAGTCTTTTGCCCATATCGTTCAAGCTGAGTTTTGAAACTTGCACACAATGCGGGTCGTGTGATACTGGATCCACGCTTTGCGTTTTTTCAAAGAAAATTGTTTTTGTTAGACGTATTGTGTGCAATGTGTTTTGTAGGGTCTTTTGGGGTGAATCATGAAGATTGAGTGCTTGTTCGAAGTTTGTTAGTTTGAGCATTCGTTTGACTGCGTTCGTTGACATAATTTGATTTTATGCAGCACTGTGACCTTCTAGGGAGACTTTTGTTAATTGTTCCGTTATGCACATATTTTGTATTTCGGGAAAGTGGCTGGTGAAAGCCGTTTTTTATATATTTTTTTTATTGTGATGTGTCGTTCGCTGTCGACTGACCCAGCACGCATGGGTACTTCATCCAGGACATGTCCAGTTCCCTGTTTTTTGTGTTCGGATCACGTCGGGGTCACAGATTTCTAAGCGCGTTGGGTTACGCTGCTGGTCAGGCATCTGCTTGGCAGATGTGGTGTAGCGTATATGGATTTGTCCGAACGCAGTGACGCCTCCTTGAGCTACTGAAACTGAAACTGTCTTTCCTGTTCACTGTTGTCGGTCTTGATGAAGTTTCAGTGCGCCACTCACCTGATCACCCATCCACAATCCACACATCTGCTCATCCGGACAACCACCCCGTCCCCCTTTCACAGTCTGCTGTTCCGCATTCCATTTGCAGAGTTCCCTTTGACGTCGACTCATATTTGAACGCCGGCCACGTGCCATTAGACTGCTCTTTCGGCATTTACAAATTATTCTGACTGTCCCCACTTTTAATTATTTTGTGCATCCATCCCTCTTGTATCACGTTTACGCTGTACCAGAAATTGTCTTTGATAAGTGCACATCTTCCAGTCAACCAAAACTCTGTAGTATAGGGCATGTTTCGTATATGTTTGCATGTTTGCGGCTGTCTGACTGACTGTCAGTTTGCCCGTCCGTCCGTCCGTCATACACACAAGGCCCACTGGCTAGGCAAATGCCTCCAATGGGTCATATGATGTGACCGCTTCTTGAGCAGGCAGACTGAAGTTGAACTCGTTCCCTGAGGTTACACGACTGTGTGAATCAGGGCTGGAGGTGGAGAGAGGGGAAGGGAAAGGGGGGAGGGAGGGAGAGAGAGGGAGAGAGAGAGAGACAGACAGAGACACAGAGACACAGAGAGTCTAAAAGTTCGGCGCTGCAGCTGAATGCGCACTGGCAACTTTTCTTCGTGTTTCTGTCATAGTCATATTGATCCGCGAAACTCCAAGCACTGCTGCTTTGAACAGGAGAAGTGATTTATGAAATTACACGACAGAATGCGGATTTAATTCTTTCTTCACGCTTAGTCTTTACTGAATTATGAGTTATGGGTTCTGAGTTATGTCATACAATAGGAAAGTTACCATACCGGTTTGTCATTGTAATTCCGTAGAAAAAAAAGTGATAGAACGTGCCTGTATAATCTAATGGCTCTGGACTGCCACTTTACCACCTCCTCTCTGAATTCCAGCCACAGAATACATCAATGGTTTATGTACCAAGACCTGCACGCTATAATGCTCAGCGCTTTAAGAGTACTTGCTCACAAATGGCTTTCATCTGTTGCTCACCCACCCCATCCTTCCATCTCTTTATGATGACCAAGGATGTATCTGGGAGAGAGATCAATACTAGACATTGCCAACGGTTCCAAAGGGGAATTTTGTGTTGAACCGATGCATGCACCAGTTGTATGGGTTGTATGTACCCATACACGCAGTACTGGAATCCAGGCGTATTCATTCACCGGGGAAAATGTTTATTGAACCAGGTGCATTGTCGGATCCAGTCACTGATTTGTGTGAATTCCCTGTGGATAAAATATAGACTGGAGTGTGGTGGTTTGTGTTCTTGTGTTAGCAGATGTGTGAATGACGTACTAGGGTCAATAGAACTAATGATATCATGTGTAAACGGGTAGTGTGAACCTATGGTGAAAGAACTTAAATGACGAAAGTAGTCGCGTTTTAATTAAGGCAGTTCATCCAAAGTCACTTGGTGTGAAAAATAATTAGATCAAAGATATAGAATAGTTACTTGAATTAGATTGTTTTGACAGATAAAATTCGGGTTAAACGTTGACATGAGGTGATTGCGGTATATAAAATTACGGCATAAATACAGCCAGCCCCGAATAACTAACTATTCAAGTAAAAGCTGTTTATATTCGTTTAGTCAATCTGATGGCTGAGTAGATGTGTCAGAACTGACGTGCTCAACCTCTCAATTAAGGATGCATACACGAAGTCCAGAATTCCCTCTCTTTACTATATCAATAGAAAAAAAAACATTAATTTTCACACACACACACACACACACACGCACACACACACACACACACACACACACACACACACACACACACGCACACACACACACACACACACACACACACACATACATACACACACACGCACGCACACACATGCACAGTTCCTGACATAAAGTAAATAAAAATATCTGTGTGTGTTGGCTAAAACAAAACAAAACAAAACAACAATACACTTTTGCTGGGATTGAACATACATCTGCCCCTTACCATCGCACTCTTTCTAACTTGGTCACTGCCAGTTCTGAGTCCATGAAAAAGAAAGAAAACATCCTTGACTATTGGTTTTGATTCACTGCTAATGATTATTTATGAATCTTTTGCAGACATTTCCACTTGTCACACTGACATCGCAACTATTTAATACATATGTGTTCACTTCATCGCCTCCCGTTTTTTCTCAACAAATCTGCCCGTATATTTTATATGCACGCACTGTGAGTTTGAGAGCTTGTGTGTTTGAGTGTGCGTGCGTGCGTGCGTGCGTGCGTGCCTGTGTGTGTGTGTGTGTGTGTGTGTGTGTGTGTGAGAGTGTGAGTGTGTGTGTGGTGGTGTGGGGGGGGGGGGGGGGGGGGGGGATGCGGGGGAGAGTGAGAAAGAGGGTCATGTCATGACAACCAAATGCTAACCGCAATGGCCTAGAGCCTGGAGCAACTCACTAGCTTGCGAAACGTGCCTGACAATCAGAACCTGGCAGAAGATGAATGAGACAGTCCGGACACAGATGGCACACAGCCAAGTCTGTTGTCCCTTTCGTTCAGCTCACACAGATCGCTCTGACACTCATACAATGCTGCACCGCCCATTACAATGATTGGTCCGTGCTTTCACATGCAGTGATATTTATCTGTTTATTTACTTACCCTTTTTGGTATGACGTATTGGATGTGATGTGTGTGTGCTTTGTGCTTTGGGATATAAGAGTAGAGTTTTGGTATTTGTTTCAATCTTCGGTTATTTTATTGTTGTTTGGGTCGTGCGTGTTGGAATGATTTGAGTTGTGTTTGCGATTAAAAATAGATATTGGGATACCGTTGCTAATTGTCCAGGCATGCACGGTTATTGGATTTTACAACGATCAATGGCTGGTGAATGTTCTTTTTTTTTTTTTTTAATCGTCTGTTATTGTGATGAGCTGTTCCCCATGATCCAGCATGCGCAGACCTTCCTCCAGGTCATGTCCCATTTCCCCAAGTTAGCCTTTCATGATAGAATAAAGTGATCAAGCCACTTATATAAAGACACGCGCGCTAATGTTTTGCTGTTTAAGGGTACACACTCGCAAATGGACCGTTTTCATCTCATTCAGCCCCATCCAGCTTCCCCACCATAAGCCCCACCCTTCCATCTCCTTATCAGCACCAGGGGTGTATCTGAGAGAGAGAGAGAGAGAGAGAGAGAGAGAGAGAGAGAGAGAGAGACAGAGACAGAGAGAGAGAGAGACAGAGACAGAGAGAGAGAGAGAGAGACAGAGACAGAGAGAGAGAGAGAGAGAGAGAGAGAGAGAGATCAATACTGGGCCATTGCCAACGGTTCCAGAGGGGAAGCCGTGTTGATTGACCCTTGCGTCATGAAATGGGATGTGTGTATTCACACAAGTGGTGGCAGAATTCAAGCCGTATGCTTTCATTGAAAAAAATTGTTTACTGGGCCAAACGCAACATCGATTTATACGAAATCTTCCTGGGAAAAAAATATCGACATGTCTCTCGCGGTGTGGGTATGCACGAGAATGCACTGAATTATCCACGAGTGTACGCCATGTGTGTGCTGACAAACCCAAAGGCTTAATCAAGTGTGTATGTTTGCGTGAGATGTGTGTGTCAGAGAGAGAGAGAGAGAGAGAGAGAGAGAGAGAGAGAGAGAGAGAGAGAGAGAGAGAGAGAGAGAGAGAGAGAGAGAGAATTTTAGAATAAACCCTCAAGACATAATATTTCAGGAGTTGAAAAGCGTCACCTGTATGTTCACATATGAGAACGTGCGAGTACGTTATGACAGAGCTGGGATGCTGCTTAGCAAAGTGGAAAGATCGTGTATAAAGAGATACAACTTGAAGTGGACACGTGACAACTTTTTTATGTCACGTTACTGCTCTCATTACCCACCACCCAGGGTGGTTGGGGCATGCATGGTTGGATGCCACACCACAAGCACACTGGTTCGAATCCCGGCACAGTCGCCAGTATTTCATCCCCCCCCCCCCAACTAGACCTTGAGTGGTGGTCTGGATGCTAGTCATTCGGATGAGATGATAAACCGAGGTCCCGTGTGCAGCATGCACTTAGCGCACGTAAAAGGTCCAATGGCAACAAAAGGGTTGTCCCTGGCAAAATTCTGTAGAAAAATTTACTTCGATAGGAAAAACAACAACAAAAACAACAACCACAAAACACCAAACAAACAAACAACCCCCCCAAAACAAACAAACAAACAAACAACAATAACAAAAAACAAACCCACAACTGCATGCAGGAAAAAATGCAAAAAAAGAAAAAGAAAAAAAAAGGGTGGTGCTCTCAGTGTAGCGACACGCTCTCCTTAGAGAAATTTGTTGTGAAACAAACAAACAACAACAACAAAAAAAAAAGAAAAAAAAGAAAAAAAAAAAGATACAATACAGTCCATCTCTCACGGTTCGTGTGCTAGTGCCTGGGTGTGTGCAAAGTTACGTGGTCAATCCGGTGGTGTCTGTCCACTTCTTTCTGTGGCTTCACCGTCTCCTCTTCCCCTGCACTGCTCCCCGGAGGATGGTCTTCGAGAGACCACGTGTCTAAACTTATCAGTGGCGGAACTACGTATCTTCATGATGTGAATAGCGACTTGGGTAGACACTTCATCTGAAGCTGCTCTGGAGTTGCCTGCATGCATGCAGCACATGCATTGACCATAGGTACAGTAGCGTGGAATAGGATTTGAGACTGAACGCCTGCAGAAACCAGGATTTTGAAGATGATACTGACCATTTGGAGAACCAAAGGATTCTGGCTTTTCGCCCAACTGGTTGGTAGTCGGTGGAACAAGTTTGTGGTGACTTTATCAGAAAGTTTACCTTCATTATTGTTAATCCCATTTTTCTTCTTCTATCGGTTTGAAGGGACTTTGCAGAAAAAAAATCGAAATTGTGTAAGTAACAAGGAGGAGATAAAGCCACTTGCAGATTTTCACATATGTTGACCTGCTGGACATCTTGAGGCTCTGTTGGGGGATTCGAACCAAGAACCAGACACACCCCGATACTCTGACCACGGCTGTCACGTCAATCACGAGGTTACCAGTGAGGTCAGCATGACCTTCGACGATCGTCCCATTCCCTCGGAGACGTTGGCGAGGGGAGTATTTGTATTTGTATTTCTTTTTTTTTTTGTCACAACAGATTTCTCTGTGTGAAATTCGGGCTGCTCTCCCCAGGGAGAGCGCGTCGCTACACTGAGAGCGCCACCCACTTTTTTTTGTATTTTTTCCTGCGTGTAGTTTTATTTGTTTTTCAAAACGGTTGTGAGTCTGTGGTCACGAACTTCCATCCATGGCAGTTGCGGTCAATGAATGGAAACACGCATGGTCCTTTCCTTAGGTTTTTGAACTTTGAGTGGAATGCTTGAACAAGTTGAAGCGGTGACGAGTTTTTATTGTACTGTTTTGTTTTACCCTTGACTTGAAGCTGATGCTAACGTGGCGATAGCCTTGAGATGGCCTTAGTGGTCGCATCTGAGCACCATAATTTGATTTGAGTTGATTTGGTCCTTTCCTTTCTGGCGTCTCGGCCTCCGTCTGTATTGTTTCTGTCGTCTGCCAAAGTATATAGGGGTCTGGAATCGTTCGTTAAATTGATGGTTTGTTAAAACCTGATTTGGGAAAGAAAAGAAAAGAGTTGAATGTGAAAATGGATTTCGCGAATGACTTTCAAAACTACAGAACAAATCTTCAACTTGAAAAAGCCTGCTACTCTTCATCAGAGACTCACACACACACACACACACACACACACACACACACACACACACACACACACACACACACACACACACACACACACACACACACACTCATATCGAAACACGGATTCTTTTTTCTTCTTCTTTTTTTAAATCACGAAATAAGACAAATTGATGGAAACGAAACTTGAGTAGCAGAAAGCTGTGCTCTGAATACATTAATGAACTCGTTTTGTGTGAAATCTGTTTACGAAAAAAAAAAAAAATTTCTATTCCTAAGTCAGAGAGAGATATATATATAAACGCGCGCGCGTGTGTGTGTGTTTGTTTGTCTGTCTGTCTGTCTGTCTGTGTCTCTGTGTGTGTATGCCTGTGTGTCTGTTTGAAGATGTAGGTTGAGGGCGAGGGAAGGGGGAGAGTTGTGAATGCATGCAGGGGTGCACGTGGGTGCACACTTGCAAGTTTGCTGTGTGTATATTTGTGCTTGCAGATAGGCAGAAGGTGTGGTGGTGTGGGTTGGAGGGGGTGTGGGGGGTGAAGAGTCGGGGTATATGCACGTTTGTCCTTGTGCTTGAATTTTATGTTCTTACGTGCTTGCAAGGAAATTAACCTTGTGCTATGAGGACATAATAAAAAATCTTAAGTTTGAATTAGCGTTGTGTATTAGAAAATAAAAATATCAGTGCGAGCATTGTATACTGTATTAGATCCCGTCCTCGGTAGATCTTGATTTCATGAGGATGTAGGGGAAAAAACCCCCACTGCTTTGCATCAGTTCCCTCCCCTGACGATCAGCTCTTCTTTTCTTCAGGGACTGGAGTGAAGTAAAGGGTGGGAGGTAGAGTAGTGGAAGGGGGTGGTGAGATGAAAGGGGAAGCGAGGAAGGAGATAGGAAGGGGGTTAACGAAGGAGCGAAAGAAGGAGGGGTGGAGGGTGGGAGGCTAGGGGTGGGGGTGGTGGCAGGGGTAAGACGCCGTTATGGATTGGTTCGTTTCGGATAGAGTCTATTGATTGTCAGTCTTGGTGCCCTAGGCACGGAATCCGTTTCTCTCTTTCCCTCTCTCCCTCCCTCAGTCCCTCCACTCTCTCTCCCCGCCCCCCTCTCTCTCCTATAATTCTTGTACGTTTCTGTCATGTTCATGTTCACCCTCTTCTAATGGGCTACGACCTTTATGAATAAAACATAAGTGTCTGAGTACGAGTTTCTCTGTCTCTCTGCCCCTCTCTCTCCTGAGCGACGTAGCGACCAAGGCATTTTCAGCACTGAAGCAGCCTCTTTCGTTTTTTTAAATTTATTTTTTTAATTTCCAGTCATGATCATGATCATGGACATCATCATCATCATCGTCATCATCGTCATCATCCACCATCACGACCACGATCTTTTTTGTTTTTCCATTTGCTGGCCGAAACGCAAGTTTTTTTGGGGGCACAAATATTACTTTTTGAAACACACATGTCATTTTTAGCCTTGGGAGTACCGTTGTTGTTGACTGGTCTGCAAACAGTACAGTTTGATTTGATGCAGTGTTGACCCCCGCCCAAAAAAACAACCCTCCCCCCAAAAAACAAAAAACAAAAAAACCCACCAAAAAACGGAGTATGGCTGCCTACATGGCCGGGTTAAAACGGTCAAACACGTAAAAGCCCACTCGTGTACATACGAGTGAATGTAGGAGTTGCAGTCCCAGAAGAAGAAGATGCAGTGTTGTACTGCGCCGTGAATTGTACAGCACGATAGCAGAATCTGCACTGGATCCGACCTAACACGAACTCGGCTTTTGATTGTTTTCAACAAGTTCGAATGAAAAAGTTCCAGAACTACTTCGCCTCTGGGTGTTTTTGTGTTTCCCTCCGATCTACGAAATGTGGGCATGGACGTTGACATTATCTGTGATCTGCCCTCCCCTGTGGACTCATCCAACTTCTCATGTTCGCTTTGACCTTATCACACAGAGTGAAAACAATGGCACCAAGTGACACGTCTGGAAAACTGTCAATGCTTAACTCACTCAGTACGGCCAGTCCTCTCTTCTCCTCTACACAGACACCTCGGATGTCCAGTGGGTGTCTCAATGACCCAACCTTTAGCTTCCGTCGTCAGAAATGTGGTATTCTTTGTCAACATTCACCTCTTCGGTATAAGAGCCTTCCGCTTGCAATATTTTGATGATGGTAATTGGGGTGAAACGCTGTCAACGTCGTCTCTTTCGCCGTTCGTATGGAGAGAGTTAAAGCACGTCGAGAATTTCCCCCGTGGGCATGCCGGGGGCTTTTTGGGTTATACATATGACATCTTCCAAGTTCTGCAAAATTCTGGGATGCTGTTTCTTCCTTTCTGTGCGTGCCCTTATCTTTTGCGTTGTTTCTTCTACCGTCTCTCTTGTCATTTTCATCCTCCCGCGTCCGTACAGCTGCATCGGTTCAAGAAGAGCTAACATTTTTAATAATGATAATTGGACACTTTCATTGGATTGGATTCTTAGCGCCTAAGACATGTGATTTGCCTGAGGGCAGATTTGGCCTTTTCATGAATTTTTATAAATGCGCTGTGTATAACTATGTTACATATGATGTGGAATAACACCAGTATGACACCCGTCGTTTCATACAGTCTGCTTCATCCTTTAAATCAGCCCTAAATAACATATCTGTTCAAACAACTGCTAAACTCTACCTGATATGTTGGCCGTGTCTGTAGCCTACTTATTGTTTTCATGAAATCCGTCTTGATCTTGTGTGTTGATATGACCTGAATAAGTACAAGCACGTGTGTTTGTGTGAGTCTTGTCTTCTTGCATTGGGTCTGCGCGTTGGTCATGTCAGGCATCTGATCTTTTTTGTGCAGATTTGATGAGGCGTGTGGACAGGCAGTGGGCAGGTCCTTTTGACCCCTACGGTTGAGAGACGTCCCCGTCCTCCACGAGTCTTTCAGTCATGGGTAAAGGGCCCCACGGCCTTGAGGGTAGACTTGGCAAAGTCAAAGGCTAAGGGGGTGAATCCCAATGACATCCGAAGTGGAGCCCATAAGGCGTCTTGGTGATGACTGTCCCACGAGTCTTTCAGTTATGGGTAAATGGTCCCACTGCCTTGTGGGTAGACTTGGGAAAGTTAAAGGCTAGGGAAAGTCAAGACTGGGGAAAGTCGAAGGCTAAAAGTAGACTGGGGAAAGTTAAAGGCTAAAAGTAGACTGGGGAAAGTTAATGGCTAAAAGTAGACTGGGGAAAGTTAAAGGCTAAAAGTAGACTGGGGAAAGTCGAAGGCTAAAAGTAGACTGGGGAAAGTCGAAGATTAAAAGTAGACTGGGGAAAGTTAATGGCTAAAAGTAGACTGGGGAAAGTTAATGGATAAAAGTAGACTGGGGAAAGTCGAAGACTAAAAGTAGACTGGGGAAAGTTAATGGCTAAAAGTAGACTGGGGAAAG
>NC_134895.1:34180338-34197838 GCF_041734735.1 Babylonia areolata
TATATATATATGTGTGTGTGTGTGTGTGTGTGTACAGTAATGCTTATGCAAGCGAGCACGCATCCACACACACACACACACACACACACACACACACACACACACACACACACACACACACACACACACGCATACACTCACAGTTACACACTCACTCAGACAGACAGACAGATAGATAGACAGACAGACAGACAGACAGACAGACACACACACACACACACACACACACACACACAGACAGACAGACAGAGAGAGAGAGACAGAGACAGAGAGAGAGAGAGAGAGAGAGAGAGAGAGCGAGAGAGACAGAGATTAACTGCATCTTAAGGGGATAAAAAAACAACAAAAACACAAAATAGGATGATGACATCATTCAGATATTACATTCTTTGTTGCTTTCTTCTTACAGAAAAATGGAGGTAATTAAACGTGAAAAGTAACGTATGCAAGTGTAGATAATAAAAAGAGAAAAAAAAACAACAACACATAAATGCGAATATTGTACAGCGACAAGGAAACTGAAATGAATAAACAAAGCAAATTACATGACCAGAATACAAAAGGGAAAATTTAAAAAAATGGGTGTATGTTTGCAAAAGAGATTGTATGTATGTGTGTGTGTGTGTGTGTGTGTGTGTGTGTGTGTGTGTGAGAGAGAGAGAGAGAGAGAGAGAGAGAGAGAGGGAACCACGTGGACTGGAAAATTGTTAAAATTTCAATACTTGAGAGTGTCAGTACAAGACAATAATAATGGTCCGGTACAAAGCTGACTGCTGGCGAGGAGCGAAAAGAACTTTAACCCCTTAACAACTGCGGACGAGTGTCAACCTAACTGAGGTAAATGTTGAGCCTACAGGTTTGGCTGACAGTCACAGTTTCTTTGTTTGGGCTTCTTTTTCCTCTTGGTATATCGTTGCCTTTGTTCGGCGAACCAGTTATATCCCTTAAAAAAGTAAACAATCAGCAAAGTAACTCTTGCGCTTCAAATTCATGTCACACTGGTTTCGTTTCAGCAGGGTTCGGATGTTTAGGGGTTAAAGCAGATCGTGCTTCGTTCGTCTTGTGGACGGCAGTAGAAACGTAGCATAGCAACATCATACTGTATTGTATTGTATTGTGTTATGCTGTAATGAATTGTATTGAAATGTATTGTGTTGTGTTGTATTGTAATGTATTGTATTGTATCGTATCATAGAACAGTTTATTGTGTAGTTGAATGTATTCCCAACTGCTGTCGCCTTCCCCTGTCCACACTGCCAGAAAAACCATCCAGGCGCGGACTGGCCTGGTTTGTCATATGGCACTCACACAGCCCGATGCCAGGATGACAACGTCCTCGTCGCTTCGTCAGACGAGTAAGTAGTGTAGTGTAGTGTAGTGTAGTGTAGTGTAGTGCGTCGTGTCGTGTCGCGTCGTGTCGTGTAAGGACAATAGAGCTGCTGATATCTAAAAGGGCCACGCAAGTTGCTATTGACCAGGATAAATACACAACGCTTCATTCGGCAGCAGAGAAAAGGCACGTGGATGTGTTAAAGACCTTGATCAAAGCTGGAGCTGAAGCTGATGCTGGAGATCAACATGGCTGCACCCCTCTGCACAGAGGCTGCGAGAAACAGCATGGAGATGTCGTGAGTACCTTTGCTGGATTCAGCAGCACAAGTTAGCAGAAGTGACAACGAAGGGCAATCTGTAATCAGTCATGTTTGCATTACTGGCAGCGTGGATAGTATCAAAGCTCTTGTGAAGTGAGGTGCCAATGTACCATGTCAGTCTGGTGCCCTAAATGCTGTCATATTTCCGTATGTTGAAATTGTGGTTGAAGAAAGTCATGATCCAGAAAGCTGCCAGCTTTTGTAGACAAGTTTCTATCACCAGTTGAGATAAACATTGTGAACTGAACCAGAGATTCACCCTCCATGCAGCAAGTAGAACAGGTGACATTATAGCATTTTGGTGTCTGTTAGCCTGTGGAGCGAATGTAGACCTTCAGAAAGACAAAGGGAACACAGCTGTGCATGAAGCTTGTTTCTAGGACATACAAGTGCGGCTGTGGCTTAACTGGATGGAAAAGCCAACACTGAAATGCACAACCTTCGGAGTCACTCACCCTCCACTTCTTGTTGCTGCTGCTTATTGGTCACAAAGAAACACTCCAGCTGCTCATTGACAAGACAGCTGACGTCACTGATGTTGATCTCAGAGAGCGAACACAGCAACACACCAATGCATCTTGCCTGTCTGAAATATCACAAGAAGACTGCAGAGCTGGTCATGGAGAAAGGGGCTGATGTGCATAGTCATAAGAACATCACTGCATCTTGCTTGCCTAAAAGGTCACAAGGAGGTTGCTGAGGTGGTCATTGAGAAAGGGGCCGATGTGATACATAGATATAGATGTGATATATAGATGTGATATATAGTGAACACAGTTACATCCACCTGCATCTTGCCTGTTCCAGAGGTCACAAGGAGGTTGCAGCACTGGTCATTGGGAAAGGGGCTGATGTGAATAGTCATGGTGAGGACAATGACACACCATTGCACCTTGCCCGTTCCAGAGGTCACAAGAAGATTGCAGAGCTAGTTATTGAGAAAGGAGCTGATGTGATAAATAGTGACCACAGTTACACACCTCGCATCTTGCCTGTCTGAAAGGTCACAAGGAGGTTGCTGAGCTGGTCATTGAGAAAGGAGCTGATGTGCATAGTTATAAGTACAATATCACATCACTGCATCTTGCTTGTCTAAAAGGTCACAAGGAGATTGCTGAGCTGGTCATTGAGAAAGAGGATGATGTGATACATAGATGTAGATGTGGTATATAGTGAACACAATTACATCCCTCTGCATCTTGCCTGTCTGAAAGGTCACAAGGAGGTTGCTGAGCTGGTCATCGAGAAAGGGGCTGATGTGAATAGTCATGGTGAGAGTAATGACACACCACTGCATATTGCCTATTCTAGAGGTTACAAGGAGATAGCTGAGCTTGGTCATTGAGAAAGGGGCTGATGTGTATAGTCTTAAGTACAATATCACATCACTGCATCTTGCTTGTCTAAAAGGTCACAAGGAGATTGCTGAGCTGGTAATTGAGAAAAGGGCTGATGCGAATTGTCACAATAAATACAATAACAAATCACTGTATAGTGCCTGAAGAGATAGCTAAGCTAGCCATTGACAAAGGGGCTGATGTGTATAGTCAAAAGTACAACATCACACCACTGCATCATGTCAGTTAATCGCACAAAATATGTATGCAAAATAGAACGAAAAAAGAAATGTTTTAACAAAACGTCTTTGATATGTGAACGTTTCCTCTTTAAGACAGTTTTTCTGATCTTTTAAACTGCTTTGGTATGAATTTTGTTGTGATTGTTTTAAACTTGGTGTGTGTGTGTGTGTGTGTGTGTGTGTGTGTGTGTGTGTGTGTGTGTGTGTGTGTGTGTGTGTGTGTGTGTGTGTGTGTGTGTGTGTACAGATGGTATACATACACAATGTGGTCACCCATTTATTACGTGCAAAAGAAAACCAAGCAGAATTCATCATATCAACGACGTGCAGACAGACATTTCGTTGTTGACTTTATATTAGCACGGACATCTCGCTCATAAGGGAGCGTGCACGACAGAATGATACAAAGATAACAAATAGATTTACAGTGACTGTGTGTGTGTGTGTGTGTGTGTGTGTGTGTGTGTGTGTGTGTGTGTGTGTGTGTGTGTGTGTGTGTGTGTGTGTGTGTGTGTGTGTGTCTGTGTCTGTGTGTGTGCGTCTGTGTCTGTGTGTGTGTGAAGAGAGAGAGAGGCAGAGAAGACTTGAAAAATGGTTCAACATTTTCAATAATTTATCTAATCACAAGATTGGATTCCGCACATTCGTTTCCTCAAAGAACACGCACAGATAAAGAAAGTGGAACAAAGTATCAACAACAACCTTTAAAAGACTATGATAAATATGCCTATTTTTCTGTCGTACTATAGAGAGTCTATGTTACAGTATTTTTAATTGACAAAAGTTTAAAAAGAATCAAAATTTGTATGTACAGTTTGAGATAAACCATGGGCTGATATTTTAATGCAAAAGAACAAGTACTATTGATGTACACAAATAAAAGCGCAGCGAAACTATATGTTGTGGGCTTTGTTTTTTTTCTTTTGCTAATGACAAATTGAACTTTTGACTTCGGAAGTATTGGGGGTATTTTTGTGGTAATTTCATTTTCTGCGCTCTTATACGTATGTTTACATTTAGTTCTGCATGTCGTCTTTGGCTTCCACGCCATAAATCCGCACGTATGTGAAATCTTAACCACAGTGCCGTTAAGATGCTGCCAAACTGTCTTTTATAGATGTACCCGAGTGTGACACCATCAGCTCAGTTGATATTTGTCGTTTTTTGCTGCTTCCGGTCAGGAGTTCTAAGTTACGTGCGGATGGTCGTGCCTACGTCACTGCAACACCGCAGAAAACGACATGCAGGTATACTCGTGCGGTCACTTGCAATGCCCTTCTTTTTCGCTGATGTATCTTTCCCTCGATGATGTTCAGTTAGTTATGCGCGATTTTCATGTCATGCAATCCCCTGTGACGAAGATGTTGATGATACTGACTTCGATATCTAAGTCGGTTTGGTACAACGTGACTGGGATGTACTCTACGCTTTCTTTTATCGCATATCATGGTACTAACCAGGTCCAAAGATCTAATTAATCTGGAAATTTATGTAAAACTCTCGCAGTGTATTCCGTGAAGCAGATGACCATCGACTACGTGGTCTGTGTCTTCCTATCTGAACCCACAGCAACTCGCTTCCAGGAAAGATTCGACCAGAGCCGAAAAATTCCACAATGACCTGTCTGAAGGGGTTTGAACCCTCGATCTCCCAGTCCGTACACAAACCACGAAGTAGCTGTGTGTGCAGTCTATACAAAAAAGAGCGTGTGTTTCAAAGTAGTTGATGTCAGTAACAGGGCCAAATACAGGGAAGACGAGGGTAGAATTCTGAAGGAGACCACGCCAAATACTGGGATCGTTACAGTGACTCCAAGTAGTGCCAGACACTGAACGAGTGAACGTATCCGCAGAACGGCCAACCTTGCTTCAAAAGGATGACTTTTGTTTTTACTGCCACCAAGCTTGTGTTTTGAAGGAACACTCAACAAACGCCAAAATTTGAAAGGAAACTACGAATTTGACGGCGAAAACAGTTTTCTTTACGCTCATAAAAATACACATTTTAAACTGATAGTGCGAAAACTTCATAGGATGAAAACGACATGTTAATTTTCCTCATTCACCAACCAAAGCTTGAGATTAGGGCAGATTATGCATTTCTGTCGTGTTCAGAAATATTTTGTTTGGAAAAAAGAGTTTGTTTAGAAATCTGTTCTTTTTAATTTAATAATAAAAAGGACGTGTACAACAGCGCTGAGTGACTAAAACATTTCAAAGAAGTTACAACCAGAAATAAATAATACTGGAAAACATTGAAACACTCACACAGATTCATCACATGGACCAGTTGCGGTGCCTTCGTGTCAATTGCATATTGTTATTGAGATGTTTTCATACACTCTCCAAGTTCCACAAAAAAACCCATTGTGTCCAAGAGGAATGGAAAATGTTACAACAAACAAATGAATAAACCAGCCAAAGGTAACTGTCAAGCCAGACAAACGATCTCACTTTTCAGACGTTCTGTAAATCCATCACATTCCATGACCGTAAGCTGTAGAGACTAACCAACATAAATGGACATTGAATGCTCGGAGACAAATTTCATTCGTTCAGCTCATCTCCCACTCTTTCCGATCATGGCGCCACCTTACGGCGTATCCTCAGAAAATATATCTGGACACTTTTGAATAGCGAACCTTATATCAAGCCTTAATAAGAAAAAAAAAGAAAAAAAGAAAAGAAAAAAAAAAAAGAAAAAAAGAAAAAAAAAAAAGAAGTGTGCTCCAACCACGTTTTACGCGATTCTATCAACACATATAATCTTAAAAGTCCGGTGACTGTTATGGAATATTTCAATAAAAAATGTGAAAAAAAATGGTGTCATCCTAAAGATCCTATTAAAATCTCGTGCGTAAAAAAATTCTTTGGTCTGATATAGCGATGGCTAGTACTTACTCATGAGAAACGAGAGACAGAGATAGAAAAGACACACACGCACGCACTTTCATACACGTTCTCTGTCTGTCTGTTTGTCTGTCTCTCTTCAAAATCCCACTCATCCTACCACCCCTCATTCATTTCACACGACCCCCCCCCTTTTATTTCGATATGATATCGTTCTTAATTAATAGTCGTAAAACTAGGCAACTACAACAACAACAACAACAACAACAACAACACACACACACACACACACACAAACACACACACAAACAAACAAACAAACACACCACACCACCACCACCACACCACCCAATACACGTCCGTTTCATCAGCTGGTACTCCTCACCCTTGCCAAAGAGACTCACAGTTCTACTGTGAATCGGAATTGTCCCACCGGGAATGCCAGATGGAAAACGTGATCAGCAAACGAATCTCCCGTATAAAAAAAATGAGAGTGGTGGTCTTTTCAGTGACAGCCCCGATTAAAAAAACACCACCACCAACACAAAAAACAAAACAAAAAAAAAAACCCCCATTGTTTTGCTGTCTGTCTGTCTCTCTTGTGGTATTTGTTTATTTTGTACCTACAGGGCTGAGTGTGAACAACAGCATTGATGTTATGGTCCTTATCTAATTACCATGGGAAAATAGAATTATGTTATCTCATTCTCTTTCTGGACATCACCCTTTTCTGTTTCTGTCTGCCTGCCTGTCTGTCTGTCTGTCTCTCTGTCAACCTCTCTTTGTCTTTCTCCGTCTCATTCTGACGGCTCCTCTCTCGAATATGTTCGCTCTTTCTGTTTATACGTCTCTCTCTCTTTTCACCCCCCGCCCCCGCCTCCCCTCCCCCCCCCCCCCCCACACTCCCCATCCATTGCCTCTTCTCTTTCTCGCTTGCTCTCTCGCCAGTGTACAATCGAAAATGGTTTTTATACTTTAGGAACACAGACACGGATGAAAAACTATATTATTTCATTTGAAATGAATCTCGGGCGTTCGATTTGCTATTTTTGGTTTGATAACTGTTTTCCTCAACTTGACACAGACGACGCTAATCGCATCGGGTCGCCTTTGTTACTTCTCCTGTTGTAGCGGAGCCACCGTTTGATTTTCTGTTGGACTGGGTTTTGTCCTCAGTCTGCAGTGGAATTGTTCACAATTTATTCTCTTCACTCCATCTCGCTCTCTACGATCGGCTACGGATCCACTTTGTTTACGCATACCCAGATTCAAACACTCCACTGTTGGCTGCCTTTCTTTCTCTGTCTCTGGACCTTGCAATTGGAATGAACTTCCTCTTTCGCTTCGTCAGGTCTCCGCACTCAGCTCTTTCAAGTCTGGCCTTAAAACCCATCTCTTCCCAAGATAGCCTCCCTTGCCTGCCTCTTCCTTGTCTTCAGTTTCTCCAGTTTTAGAGTTATGCATGTGCGTGAATGACTGGTGCGAAAGCGCTTTGATTTGTCTCTGCACAAGATTCAGCGCGATATAAATATTATTATTATTATTATTATTATTATTATTATTATTATTATTATTATCATTGTTATTCTTATCATCAGTTGAAGGCTCTTGGAAAATCAGGAATATGAATTTTTATTTTCAGAAACGACCAAGAGAAAAAAAAGAACTTTTGCTGACTTCTGTTATTGGTAAGTTAGTTTGTGAACTCTTACCATACATGCTTTTAGACAGATAGCCCAATGGTGGGAACAAGGATAACAGAAACAACAGCGCGTGAAGGTGTGCGTGTAAATGTAAATGATTCCCCCGTAAACACACATAATTATACGCGCGTGTGCGCGAACACACACACACATACACACCCACGCACGCGTACACGCACACACGCACACACGCACACACACACACACACACTCAGACACAGACTCAGACACACACACACACACACACGCACACACACACACACACACACACACACACACACACACACACACACACACCATCTTCGATCTGAATCTTTCTGCAATTAGACGAAAAGAATAACAATTTATCATTTGTCTCTCTGTCTCTGTCTGTCTGTCTGTTTCTGTCTCTGTCTCTTTCTCCTTGTCCCTTTCTCTCTCTGAGTCTTACTGTCCCTCGCTTCCACACATACGTATTCTCTCTCTGTTTGTCTTACTGTCCCTCGCTTCCACACATACGTATTCTCTCTCTGTTTGTCTTACTGTCCCTCGCTTCCACACATACGTATTCTCTCTCTGTTTGTCTTACTGTCCCTCGCTTCCACACATACGTATTCTCTCTCTGTTTGTCTTACTGTCCCTCGCTTCCACACATACGTATTCTCTCTCTCTCTGTCTTACTGTCCCTCGCTTCCACACATACGTATTCTCTCTCTTAGTCTTACTGTCCCTCGCTTCCACACATACGTATTCTCTCTCTGTTTGTCTTACTGTCCCTCGCTTCCACACATACGTATTCTCTCTCTGTTTGTCTTACTGTCCCTCGCTTCCACACATACGTATTCTCTCTCTGTTTGTCTTACTGTCCCTCGCTTCCACACATACGTATTCTCTCTCTGTTTGTCTTAAGTATCTGTCTACTCACTTCTGTCATCATGGCCAGCGCGTTCAAATATTTCAGTAAACGTCAAGCACAGTCTCTGCAACCTTGTGTGAAGTTACAGTGCCACTGGCTGAGGCTACTTTCAATAAACACAATCAGTCAAAAACATATTTACAAATATTCAAATTCTATTGTAGAATATAAAATGTAAGAATCACATTCTTCGAAAATCTACACGTTTTACTTGTGCATGAGAAATAGGTGCATTTGGTTTGTTTAAAAAATCTTTTTATCATTATTTTTTTATACTAAAGAAGGTTGCAAATACAGTTTGTACATCACAAGATGTACCATTATGTACACCATGAAAATACCTGCGTGGTCTGCAGATACAGAGTGCGTACAGTTATTGTCAGTTATATGTCAGCCTTGATCCACCATGCAGGATTGTCTCCGTTCAATGAATGTGTCTACAAGAGCTGCTGTGAGAACAACAATCTTGATGCGTAAAAAAAGACAAGTTTGCCCTGGAGTATTTTTTGTGCAGATGGCAGCCATGTCCATTTAGATTGAGAGAGAACAGGAGAGAGAGAGAGAGAAGAGAGAGAGAGAGAGAGAGAGAGAGAGAGAGAGTCAATCTGAGTTTGGTATACAGCCATAGTTGCGTTCTCTAATTGTTTGAGAACCGATGAGTGAACTCCCTGATTTCTGATTTCAGAATGCACCTTTTCTTTTCAACTTCCTGGGTCATTCTTTTGCAGACTTTGCCGATTCTATGCCATACGTGCGTCATTCAAACATAAATTTGACTCTAGTGCATGGGTTTTTAGTCTTCCTCTGGTGTGATATTGTTTCTAGTTGCATGATTTGGATGACATAAGCTTCCACGGATACTTGCGTCCGGGCTGATCTTTCGAGTCTGTGTGAAATTGTAAAGTATATGTCAGTCAGTGATTCTGTTCACCTAGACACATAGGCGATAGATACTTGAAAAGAATAAAGAGGCAATGTGATGTAGTCTGTGTATGTTTACGCGAATTTTTGTTGTTGTAGAAAATGTAACCGGAGTAAGTGTTGTTTGAAACGACATATATGTTGATAAATGCAGATCGCCTTTTCTGTTCACTCACACTCCTCTGTTGGGTTTGACGTTCACAAGCACACTTAGTTGCCAGGAAGTGACCAGGAAATTCCATGAACGTCCATTTGAGTCTGTATCAGCAGCACACAAGGGTGTCAGACAGTAAACTGTTCTTGCCCGTGGTAGTTAGGATGCATATGTCATGACATGTCCTCGTTGCTTCCATAACAGTGTCGGGAACGCTCTGAAAAACAGAATCAGTATTGGAACACACCCGTCATGATCGTTGTTTCCGACTGGTACCAGAAGCAGTGTGGAGAAAGAATCAGAGCTGATCTTCAAAGAGTACCAGACAGAATCGTTCCCGGCTTCATTCCAGCTGGCACCGGGGACTCCGAAAAGAAAGAGGCAGTGTGGGGCCACGCCGTCATCACCGCCTTCAGGGCGCACCACCAACTTCCTGAGAAGAGAACCAGTGCCGGGAGGCGCTGCCAGCATCAGGTCTCCAACGAGCACTCTATTGCTGTAGGTATGGGAGAGGGGCGTGGGGGGTTGGATCCACCCCCGGTACACAAGAGTCTAGCGGGCACGTCCTGCTATAAAACCGTGACCTTCTCGCTGTGGCCGGGGTCGTCGTCCACACCGTCGGCCACCACGAGCGGGGCGGACAGCGCGGCGATGCCGGGGCGGGTGACGATGGCGGAGGCCACGTCATAGTCCTTGCTGTGCGTCGGGCTGTCCTTGCTCCCGGCGCCGCTGTTGCTGCTGTTGAGCCGCCAGTTGGTCCAGTAGCCGTACAGCTTGCTGTAGATGCGCTGGAGGATGGCCAGGGCCAGGTAGAGGCCCGGGATGGTGAACATGACCCAGATGGGGATCATGGAGGCCAGCGCCGCGTCCGGCTGCTGCAGGGAAAAGCGGAGCGCGGCCAGCACGATGAGGCAGTTGAGGCTGGACGTCTCCAGGGCGATGGTCTTGACGAAGGCCGCTCTCTGGCGGCACACCACGGCCAGACTGCAGCCCAGCAGGCAGCCGATGAGCGGCAGGAGGATGGCGCCCAGCACGGCGTAGTGGTTGATGAGCTCGAACACGTACATGTTGATGTAGACGCCGACGGTGATGTAGAGGATGGTGGCCAGCAGCAGGAAGGGCTTGATGATCCACGTCAGCAGCACGTCGGCCACCACCGGCCGGAAGCGGTTGACCAGCAGGCCCGCGGCGTAGGCCAGGAAGATAGCGGCCAGCCAGATCTCGAAGTTGTAGATTGGAATGATGCGAGGGCTGAGGATGGCGTCCGGGTCTGTCTGGAAGTACTGGCCCAGCACGAAAATCCACAGCGGCGCCGTGCCTGCAACACACACACACACACACACACACACACACACACGCACACACACACACACACACACACACACGCACACACGCACACACAACACACACACACACACACACCCAGTGCCATGTGAAGGGTTAACCGGATTGACGTAACAATGTGACACACACACCCAGCTTCACCAGTACAGAGAGGTATGGAGGGTCACCTATACTATGGTATCAATGTGACACACACAGTGACTGATCAGTTACCTTGCTTCACGTCGGGCCAGCAAAGCACCCAGCGTCTCTTGTACACATACATACAGAAGAATGGAGAAAATCTTGAAAACGAAATGTGGGTTATGAAAAAAAAGCTCACTTTGATAAGAAATGACGACGTTTCTTATGACAGGTCATTCTTCAGGGAACTGTGAACAGTGAGAATGACAGTGGAGGTGAAGGCTAGACCAAAGAGAAAGTTATGAGTATCATTCAGCTGAAATAAAAAGCAAATATGGAAGGTTATCTGTAACGACAAAACAATGTGAAACATTCAGAGAGAGAGAGAGAGAGAGAGAGAGAGAGAGAGAGAGAGAGAGAGAGAGAGAGAGAGAGAGGCAATCTATCAGTTGAGGGACGCAGCTGGTCTTCGTTGACAAATTAGCTTCTTCGAATTTAACTCTGTCCCAGCATCTTGGAGGTTTTAATTTTCTTTTGCACATCTTTGAGCCATTTAAATGTTCTGGTAGTCCACTGGTCTCTGAACGCCCTGATTTAATCAGCACGCAGACTGCCATAGTGGGGGACAGACCGGCAGACTGAAACGAAAGACAGCAATCATCATTTGAATGTGCTGGGGTAAACTGGAAAGAGCATAGTTAACTCACTCAGTACGGCCAGTCCTCTCTTCTCCTCTACACAGACACCTCGGATGTCCAGTGGGTGTCTGAATGACCCAACCTTTAGCTTCCGTCGTCAGAATTGTGGTATTCTTTGTCAACATTTACCTCTTCAGTATAAGAGCCTTCCGATTGCAATATTTTGATGATGGTAATTGGGGTGAAACGCTGTTAACGTCGTTTCTTTCGCCGTTCGTATGGAGAGAGTTAACCACATTGCAGTATGATGTATTCCGAAACATAAAACTCGTCATTAGTCGTATGGGCAAACGTAAACACTACTTTACCTTGCCAGTGAATATTACATTGTCTCATCAGTGAATATTACATTAGCTCGTCTGTGATGATTACCTTGTCTATAAATATTACCTCGTCTGTGAATATTACCTCGTCTGTGAATATAACATCACGTCATCTGTAAATATTACGTTATCTCGTCTGTAAAAATAACATTAGCTTCTCTGTGAATATTACATTACCTTGCCTTTGAATAGTACATTATCCAACTTGTGAATATTACATTACCTCGCACGTAAATATTACATTACCCCCACCCCCCCAAGGTAAAAAAAAAAAAAAGAAAAAAAAAAAAAGACGGTCAAAGCAATTATTGATCTTTTTGTTTGTTTTTCACGTGATTCTGTTGATGTAAATTTGGAAGGTTATCAAAGTGTTAAGTTAATTCAAATGTTCCCTGCCTGCAGAATTCCAGTAGAAAAGGCTGTGAGATAGTGGCGGGAATGAGTAACCCAACAACAACAACAGCAACAACAACAACAGCATTTCTGTTGCGCACAGCTCCTGAAGACCTTGGCCAGAAACGCAAACACTTCTGATCTTCTTCTTCTTTGTTCATGGGCTGCAACTCCCATGTTCACTCGTATGTACACGAGTGGGGCTTTGACGTGTATGATCGTTTTTTTTTTTTAAACCCCGCCATGTAGGCAGCCATACTCCGTTTTCGGGGTGGAGGTGGGTAAACTTCTGGTCAAAGTGAGAATTATATCACAACCCACAGTTCTTTGTTAAAAACAACAACAATCAAAACACACACACACACACACACACACACACACACACACGCACGCACACACACACACACACGCACGCACACACACACACACACACACACACACACACACACACACACACACACACGCGCGCGCGCACGCACGCACACACACACACACACACACAAACACACACACACACACACACACACACACACAGAGCACAGGACCAGAGGTGAGATGGGTACGGAGAACAGCCTCTCTTTGCACTGTTATCCCCACTTGGTATTATACTCTCTCTCTTTGAACTGTTCGCTCTGTTCGTGCTCTCTTTTCTAGCCTCCATCGTAAAATGTGATATAGATGTATTGATCTAGCACGTCCCGACAGCTAAAGATCGATACTGGAAGGGCGGAAGAGGTGGATGGGGCAACGAGGCAACGATACTCAGTGTCAGTGATTCTCGCTTTTCAAGCCTCACAATGTCCGTATTCTCTCTCTCCCTCTCTCTGTCTGTCTGTCTCTGTCTCTGTCTGTCTGTGTCTCCCTCACTCTTTCTGTCTGTCTGTCTGTCTGTCTCTCCCTCCCGCCCTCTGTCATTCCCTCTGTCTCTCTGTCTGTTTGTTTGTATGTCTGTCTGTCTGTCTCTCTCCGCCTGTCTCTCTCTCTCCCCCCGTCCCCCTCTTTCTCTGCCTGTCTCTGTCTTTCTATCCCTCTTATTCTTCATCCTTCCTTCTCTCTCTCTCTCTCTGTCTCTCTCTCTCTGTGACCCTGTCTCCCTGTCTTTCACTCTCAGTATGCTATTTCCTTTCTGTGTATTGGAGGGAAGAGTTGAGGGAGGGATATATATATATATATATATATATATTCAGCGAAAATTCAGATTTTTTTGTTTTCGTTTTTGTTTAACAAAATAGGTGTTGGTTTTCAACTTTGTTTTATTTATTTCAAATATATACATATATATATATATATATATATATATGGAGAGAGAGAGAGAGAGAGAGAGAGAGAGAGAGAGAGAGAGAGAGAGAGAGAGAGAGAGAGAGATGTATTGAAGGACGGGTTGATGTGAGAATACGCGATCATTGAACAAAAACAAGGATTCACGCATCTTGTCATCAACAAACAAACTTAGTAAAGTGGTATAAGATGAACGAACCAACGAACGAACGATTTATTCAATATAAGGCCATTGCCCCATTTGAAGGGGTTAAACAAAAGTAAAGAAGATTTTCTACCTTATGTAGTGTTATGAATATTGTTAACATACAAACAACATACGGACACAACGTTCGTTAAAGTGTTTTAAGACAAGAGAGAGCAAGAACAAGAACAAGAACAAAACTTATCTCCAGGCCTCCGGCCCCTAGAAAGAGGTCAAAAGTACACAATATGGTGATCACTCAGCCACAACAAAATGTAAAATACGTACTGACTTAAACCTGTTGAACAAAAGTGCTTCTTGTACGTAGTAAATTGATTCTAACTTTCATCATTGTTGTCACAGAATTCCTGTCGTATCTTCAGGGCATTAAATATATAAATGCAGAGTTTACGAATACTGTAAACAGAACCATTCTTCAGCAAGTGAACATACGATTGACCTTCAGAGTTCAGATGTTTTTGCCGCAGGTTATTGTAAAGGACATAATTGTTTATAAAATGGTTTTCATCTTCGATCACATTACAACATTTATATGCGTAATTTGAATTACATTTGAATGTTCTTCTGAAAAATGATCCATTTATTGGGAGTAAACCAAGCCGTAATTTTACCAAACAGTCCCTAAAACACTTTTTATCCACAAAGTCAAAATATTGCTCACACTGAAAACCAGTTTTGAACAGTCTGTAATTATGATAAGACAGGAGTGAGAGAGAGAGAGAGAGAGAGAGAGAGAGAGAGAGAGAGAGAGAGAGAGAGAGAGAGAGAGAGAGAGAGAGGAGTCATTACTTTTTACAGCGTAAGTTTTTCCTGTTGGATTTGATAATCAAGCATGTTGTGATTTGACCATTTTATTGATGGGTTCATATTGCCCAGATTTCGCTTGGTTTTGTTGCCTCTATTGATCATGTTGTAACCTTCCTCTGTGAAATTTGCACAAGATCCAAATAAAGAGCAGCTGACAATTTAACGATCGTAAATATATTGTGACCAATATTGCTCGATACATGTTTCACAGTTTGAAATTTAGATCGATCAGTCAAATAATTTAGTCATTAATAATATTTATTTATTTTCGTACCTACTCGGCTCATGGTCATATGGTCCAACATTTGTAAATTGAAAACCTTTGTTACTTTCATGTCCACATCCATTTTGTGTACGTCTCAGTGTGTGTGTGTGTGTGTGTGTGTGTGTGTGTGTGTGTGTGTGTGTTCATTTGTTTTCCCCGCCCCCGTCATATAATGGCCCCCAACAGCATCGATTTCAATATAGGTAGTCGGATACATACTGTCTTGGTGTATGTAACATGAGGAAATGCTTACGTCAATAAACCATTTGTCTTGCCTAATCTTCTCTCTCTCTCACTCACACACACACACACACACACACACACACACACACACACACACACACACACACACACACACACACACTACCTCTCTCTTTCTCTCTCTCTTGCATTCTACATCCCCATTTCTCGTGATTGTTCTCAGGGAGTGAAAAAGGACTTTTCTTTTCCAATTCAGACAGAATTATTACAATATGGATGATACAAAATGCAGTATGCCATGAAGCGCAACACATACACATACTTGGCTCTTTCTCAAACTCATAATCGCTTTATTCAGCTATAGTCAGCAAGCAAGCTAGCTGATACGACGTTTTGATCGTCAATAACCTGCGGCATGTCTGACGAGGGCATAGGGTTAATGCGAGGTCAGGCATGGTGCGGCACGAATTGTCGTCCCTGCATGTATTGTCGCCGGCGACATTATGTGCAGACCCTCACTGCATGTATTGTCGTCCTTCTGCACATATTGTCGCCGGCGACATTATTTGCAGACACCCACAGCACATATTGTCGCCCTTCTGCAACATATGCCACTGCCAAAAAACAAAACAAAACAAAACAAAAAAACAAACAAACAACCCCCCCCAAAAAAAAACAACAACAAACAAAAAAAACAAACAAACAAAAAACAAAAAACAAAAAAAACAACAGAAAAACTGCACAGTTGGAATGCACTTGGCCAAGTGTCGTGTTGTTCTTATCATAGTTGTGTGTTGTTAATGTTTATGTTGTTGTTGTGTGCGTGTGTTCATGTGCGCACGCGCTTATGATATTGTTGTGTGCTTGTTTGTGTGAGAGTATGCGTGCGCGTGCATTTCGTGTGTGTGTTTGGGAGCACATTCGTGTTTATGTAAAAGGGGTATGTGGTGGGAGAGGTGGAGGTATATGTGTGCGGGTGTGTTTGGCGTGTGTGTGTATGTCAGTGTGTGTGTGTGTGTGTGTGTGTGTGTGTGTGTGATCTTCGAGGGCACAACTTTTAAACGACGCAACGCTGGATCATAAAAGTTACGTCACAACCCCTCACACAGTAGGTTCGGGATCTTGAGTTGATCGTAAAAGTCAAGAGTGGATGGGTTGTAAACACGAACCTATAAATAGATGGACCAAACCAATGGCCGTGTGTGTGTGTGTGTTCTGCAAGGCGAAGTTAACAGAGAGCTGTCCACCACGTAACATGCCTGTTTATGACTTCCCTTATCTCAGTCTGTGGTCATGGCGGTGTTGAGACCACCTGTGGGTGTGATTGTGGGTGGGTGGGTGGGTGGGTGGAAGCCCTTTACTATTTACTCATTTCTTGTGGTCTTTCTTCACATTTCTTTTCGACATTTTTCTGTTTGAGGGCTTGATGAAAAAAAGCAATTGCTTATTTATTCTCTTTCCCTTAGAAATGAAATGCATCTTCATCTCTCTCTCTCTCTCTCTCTCTCTCTCTCTCGCATGGACTCACTATAACCTTTATCATAGTGATCATCATAATACTATCAACATTTCTACATTAAATTCTTTGCTCTAAAAACTGGCGACAATATATGCAGTGAGGTCTGCACGCATTGTCGCGGGCGACAATCCATGCAGGGGCGACAATGCATGC
The DNA here is from genome assembly GCF_041734735.1 of Babylonia areolata. Taxonomy (NCBI): domain Eukaryota; kingdom Metazoa; phylum Mollusca; class Gastropoda; order Neogastropoda; family Buccinidae; genus Babylonia; species Babylonia areolata. Next base: position 34,197,401 of record NC_134895.1, read on the forward strand.
CAGGGCGACAACACATGCAGGGGCGACAATAAGTGCCGCAACGAGGCATATGCTCCTTTATACATTTAGCAGATGTGGTGTTGCATGTATTGATCAGTCCGCAAGCTTTTGACGCCGTAATACTGAAACTTGTTGAGTGCAATTTGATAACTCTCAAATGCACATTCTGTTCTGACAAGAGAAAAAAAAAAAAGGTGAATGGAAGTGACAATATCTGTCTGTGCAATACGGAGTGATAATTATCCTACATTCCGCTGTGCAGAAAAAAAGGTAAACGACTTAAGTTAAGAATTAAGTATCCGCATCTTCGCACCTTGAAGAGCACTCACTCTATCTATCGCAGAAAACTGTATATGTATCAGTTTGAACGTAATGCATCTGCCAGTTGAACACAATGCATCTGCACAGATCTGTCACAGAGAGGACGTCAGAGCAACT
>NC_134895.1:34205338-34222838 GCF_041734735.1 Babylonia areolata
TGAGATAACCCTCTTTGCACTGTAAAGGGATTTGCTTCTCCTCCAAGATCTGGCTGAGGAGTGGGTAACACATCTCCACACTGGTCTTCATGTCAGTCTTCAGTGTCTCTGCTGGAATACTGTCTGGTCCTGCATATTTGCCGTTCCTCACCTGCCTGACAGCTTTGCGGATCTCTGCCGCGGTAGGCACACCGCAGTCAATCGGTAGGTGGCTGTCAGCTGGGTGGATCTCTGTTGGTTCATGTGGGGCCGGTCTGTTCATCAATTCCTCAACATGCTCCACCCACCTGTTCCTCTCTCCCTCTTCGTCTGGTATCGACCTCCCGTCCTTGTCCTCCACGGGTCTTTCTGGTTTGCTGAAATTTCATGACAGCTTCTGGACGGTGGCTTAGAGATCCCGCATGTTTCCTTAGTGAGCTGCTTCCTGTGGTTCTGTTGCCTTCATCTTCATGAAGTCACGCTTGTCTTCCATGGTCCTCCTCTTGGCGTCCCTGTCCACTGCAGAATATTCTTCTTGTGCCTCAGCTTTTCCAGCTCATGTGCGACTGTTCTTGATTGCTGCCTATTCATTTTCTTCTCTTCTATCTCTCTCAAGGCTTCTACCGAGATTCATTCTCTTTGGCTGTTTATCTTGGGGCCCAGAACTTTTTGATAGGTTAATGTTACTGCCCTCTTCGCTCCCTCTACTCCTCATTGATGGTCTCTTCTTCTGTCAGCTCATGCAGGATTTGGAACTTACAGGAGAGTGAGATCGTAAACTCTTCTAGCTTGGCTGAGTCCTTCAGGAGTGAAGTGCTGTAGCACTGGTGTTGGCTGGTTCGCCCCAGTTCACTTCCTCTTCAGCTTGAGAGCTTCAACCGAGCGGTTTTACTGGCAAGGAGAGAAGAAAAATCTTTGCTAAATAATGGGTCTCAAACCCATATATCTGGGATCTTTCATGTTCTGGCGGGCTGTTTAGCCGCTGTTTGACCCCATCCCACGTGACAGTGACAAGAACGGGGACGTTTTATGATGTCCTCTAGACCGGAACTGACTTGGGGCGACCAGTCTCATTAGCTAATGGAATTGCATCGCCTCCCTGTCGACGCCTCTGTTTTATTGATCAGCAGAGTGGTGGTGGTGGGGGCCGCGGGTTGGGGATAGGGGAGGGGGCGGGGAGATGAGCGAGGGAGGGAGTGCGGGGTGGGAGGGGGGTGGGGTGAATGGGCATGGGCGGGGGCGCAATAACATTTCTCGGTGTGTTCATCATTGTCTTTGAATGTTTACAGTAGTTAAGTTCCTCAGATGTAAAATCATTTTGGGACCGCAATACTTACTGATTAAAAAAGAAAGAAAAAGAAAACAGAATCGTTTAACCTGCAATTTTGAACAGGTTTCAGTAGATTTTATCAAATACGGAAAATGTGCTTACTCTTTTTATTTGCTTATTCCATCTTTAAGTTAAAACGGCTGGAAGAAGCTTAGATTTCGAAAAGTCTGCGTTTTTGTTTCACTACAACACGATAATGTAATTGTAATTGTAGCAGTGATGGAAGTATTGTCAGATGTGGAATCATGAGATGTAACAATAGCTTAGGACCCCGTATGGCCTGTTAATCGAAGACAGCTTCACACCAAAGTCTGACGTGAGATGTCGATCACAGCCATTAAGGAGCCGATGTACCATAACTAGAATTGTGCAATCAACAACCATCTACCTGAAGATCTAGTCATCAGCCCCATCCACATGTAATACGCGGCTTCCGTTCAAACGTGTGTGTGTGTGTGTGTGTGTGTGTGTGTGTGTGTGTGTGTGTGTGTGTGTGTGAGAGTGTATCTGTATCTGTGTTTGTGTATGATTTTCGATTTATGTTCGTACCTTGTTATGTACTATCCCCCCCCCCGCCCCCCTCCCCCAATATTCCTTGTGACCCCGGTACACTTGGTAACAAAGACATATTCTATTCTATTATATAAGACTGCCGCACTGCACTGCACTGCACTGCAGAATGACGTACGACTGAGGCCTGCGTCTGATGCTGCACCCTTGCCAGAAGCTGATCACCACTGAAATTGTTTCAGTCTATTGCTGTTTGAGCATTGAAGGCTGCACGCCTGGACAGTGGATCGTCTATTCAAACAGCAAAAGGTTTTTGCACGCTGTGAAGAGATGCGCACATACATCTTCAATCATCAACATTTTTCCCCATACCAAAAATCTCTTGTCAGTGCAGGTTCTCTGATTTCAAACACTTTATACAAATAAAGACACAAACTTGGGACAGTATCAGCATTTGTAGAGGACAACAGTAACCTAAATCTAAAGACTTTAGGGCTTAAACCCCCCAAAAAAACAACAACTTTGTGGCAATATACATGTTTCTAACAGATTCCAGAAATTGACAGGAAAGAAGCAAACGCATCTCATATTCTTTAGCTTCTTTACATAATGGGCTTGAACAGTACAAAACTTTGTGTGATGGAAAGAAACTAAGTTCGACTTTGCTTTTCAGCTACAATAAATCAGTGAATCAATCAAACAATCAATCAGTCAGTCAGTCATTCAGTCACTTGCCCACTCACTCACTCACTCACTCACTCAATCAATCACTTTAATGTCTGAACCACACAGTGTATATAACTTTGCCTTGAGGCTCGAAATAAGAGAGGGACCGAATATAATCACAAACTATTTTAACGAAAAATCCAAACAACATTCTTTTCATTAAATAATATATCGCATTTAAAATCAGTGACAACCCCCCCCCCAACAAAACAAACAAAAAACAAAAACAAAAAAACAACAACAAACAAACAAAAAAACAAACAAAAACAAACAAAACAACCAACTCGCTCGCATAGCTGGGGAGAGGTTTGGGGGAGGATGTAAGAGGGAAGAAAGGATGTCGTATAGTCACCATCACAGAATAATACGAACGGTAAAAGCAGGCAAGATCGACATAAAATATAACTGATAACAATCTACGTTAATGATAATAAAAACAACAACAACAAACAAACAAACAAAAAACAAAAAAAACAAAAAAAACCCAAAAAAAACCCCCACAAAAAACAAAAACAAAACACACACACATCTAATTTTGATTTCCAGTGGTCCAAAATGTGGGATTGTGGGGTAGGGTGGGTGAGAGCTGAGAATGTTTACACTTACACACACACACACATGCACACACACACACACACACACACACACACACACACACACACACACACACACACACACACACTGACATACACACTAACACATACACACACACACACACACTAACACAGACACACACACTCACACTCAGACTACTTCTGTTGTTCCTGTTGAACATTAGATTATTGATTCTCAGTTTGGTTTGTCGTGGTTCGCTTGGGGAAAAAACACACACACAAAATAAAAAAAAAACCGTGGCAAAACAGCAGCAGCACACGACTCTCCCTTTGTCCGGTTCATAAAGCAGGCACGGGGCGGGCCAGTGTGTATATATATATAATGTATCATTCGTTCGTCGTTAACCGCCCATGCGTTACACGAACGGGAATTTCGTCATAATAAATAATCAGTTGTTGGTTTGCTTTTGTACTGTACTATGGAATGGTTTATTTCTTTTTTTATGTTTTATGTCAGCCTCTTTATTTAGGGACTTAAAAAAAAATCCCTTTCTATGTTTTACGTCAGCCTGTTTTGCGTGTATTAATGAGGAGCATTTATATACATTTTTTTGGTGTACAATTGTATATTTCTCTCCGCCCCTACCCCTCTTGCGCATCCGTATATGTCTGCATTTACACAATACTCCATACCATACAGGCAACATAACACTCTCGCATGCACGTCCGCACACACATAATAGATTCACACACACAGAGGCTTACATATAGACAGACAGATATGCAGACAGACAGACAGACAGACACAGACAGACAGACACACACACACACACATGAATCGAATCTATCCGAGTTAATGAGAGAGTGAGCGAGCGAGCGAGCGAGCGAGCGAGCGAGCGAGGGAAAGAGAGAGAGAGAGAGAAAGAGAGAGAGAGAGAGGCAGACAAACAGACAGACAGACGGACAGACAGACGGACGGACACACACACACACACACACACACACACACACACACACACAGAGGGGGGGGGGGGTATCATTAGAATTTAATTTTTCTCGCACGAGTAAAGCCTACACGGTTGTCGGATATATTTGACACTTACGATTCATCTTTCACAGTAAGATATCGCTTGACGTGTACACAAGTCTTCAGATTAGTTTCGAATTATCAGCCTGAATCGAATGAATAAAAAGAAAAAGACTAGATACAATTTCTCCCTTTTCTTGTAACAGAAGGAACACTGACTTGTTATATGTTTGTTATCTATTTTCGTTATCGGAAAAAACAACAACTTAGTGTCCGCATTTTCCTGGAGCTTCTATAATCATTCAGCCATCCAGAATAATTGATATTCATATTATACATCTGAAAATCTTCAACTTAATTTTTTATTCTCTTTCCTTTCTTCTGCCTTGTTAGATGGGTGGGTGGTGAGGGGGTATTCTTGTGATCGATTCATCAGTTGAAAGAGAGAGAGAGAGAGAGAGAGAGAGAGAGAGAGAGAGAGAAGTATCAGTATCAGTAGCTCAAGGAGGCGTCACTGCGTTCGGTCAAATCCATATACGCTACACCACATCTGCCAAGCAGATGCCTGACCAGCGGCGTAACCCAACGCGCTTAGTCAGGTCTTGAGAAAAAAAAAGGAAAAAAAAGAAGGAAAAAAATCAATTAAAAAGAAAAAGAAAAAATGGAATTAAAAAAAACCCAAACCCCTCCCCCCACCCCCCCCAAAAAAAAAAACAATATAAATAAAATAAATAAAATAACAAAAAAAGTAAAATAAAATAAAATAAGAGAGAGAGAGAGAGAGAGAGAGAGAGAGAGAGAGAGAGAGAGGGTATAGGTGGGCGGTGGAAAGAGTAACAGCATCCAGGGAAAATAATGTGTTGGAACAATTTCATAAAACTGTCTTCGCTAAATCGGTCATAAGTAGAAAATCGGGCATAATCTTAAGTCAACGAGATGGAAGATATATATATATAATTCCATAAACAGTGACCTTAGTGTGTGACTTCATTAAAGAAAAATGTATAATCTGGACTTAACGTAACGATACTTCATGAGCTTGACGCTGCATGCTTTGTGGATCTTTACTTCTAACTGAGGTTGGAGCAAAATCTGATGACATTTTGAGCATCATGCGTTTGCTGCATTCTGGTTTTTACTTTAGTTTATTTCATACTTTATAGCAGATGTGGTGTAGTTTATATATGGGTCTGTCCGTACGCTCTAACACCTGTTGGAAACTGAAACTGTAACTGAAACTGGTTCTCACACAGGAAAATGGCTGAGCTATATTGTAAGAAAGTGTTAGTAAAATCATGAAAATAAAATAAATAGAAACATACACATTTAAACACATATTCACACACACACGAACAAACACACTCACATACGCACGCGAGCGCAAGTAGGCCTGACTCCGTACTTCACAAAAAATGAAAATTTCGCAATTGTCTAAATCCAGTTTTTCACGGTACAATTTCAGATCAATGACTGTGCTAACTTTTTCAGCCCTGTGCATGAGAAATGCTCTAGCTGTCGAACTTTGTTTCAGTACAACGGTCTTCATGTCCCTACGTACACATACATAAACTGCAAGCTAAGGGAACTAACTTTTCTACATTATTTCCGGCGGTGCCCTCACATGTCAAATTGGAGGAGAGAAAAAAAAAGGAAAAAAAAGTTGATCTGAGTTTCCAGTGCTTTCCCCCATCAGTATGGCAAGGATGCCTGCTGAAGCTGTAAAATCCACAGGGTTGAATGGGTTAAAACGGAGTATGGCTGCCTGCATGGCGGGGTAAAAACGGTCGTGCACGTACAAGTCCACTCGTGTACATACGAGTGAACGTGGGAGTTGCAGCCCACGAACGAAGAAGAAGAATGGGTTAATTTGAATCTCGCTTTCCAAGAAATGTTCTAAAAGTACTGGAGCGGTTTTCTTTTGTATGTGTGCTTCTGTGCCGTGCATTCGCTTAACCCTGAAACAGCAACTCGCCAATCGTATGGCGAGGCCAGGAACGACGTGACTGATTGACTGATTGATTGTCGCTGTCCTGCTCCCAGTGACCGTGTCTGGCTGACTGACTGGCTGACTGACTGACTGCTGTCCTGTCTGGCCCTGTGGCTGGGCCAAAGCCGCCTTGTCTGATGGGCCTCACGCCTTTCCTCAGTCCCCAGATAACCGACCGCCCTCCCATCCCTTCCCAGATTGGCTGCGTCCTCTTGTCTATATGTCTGTCTGTCTGTCGGCCTGCCTGTCTCTGTCTTTTTCGGTTTGTCTCTTTGTCTCTGTGTCTCTGTGTCCCTGTCTTTCTTTGTCTCACTATCTCTGTTTGGCTGTTTCTCTCTCTCTCTCTCTCTCTCTCTCTCTCTCTCTGTGTGTGTGTGTGTGTGTCTGTCTGTCTCATCCTTCCCATTTTTCATATTTGCCATTTTTGACTCACTTGTGTAAACAAAGTGAGTCTATGTTTTAACCCGGTGTTCGGTTCTCTCTCTCTCTCTCTCTCTCTCTCTCTCTCTCTCTCTCTCTCTCTCTCTCTGTGTCTGTGTGTCCGTGGTAAACTTTAACATTGACATTTTCTCTGCAAATACTTTGTCAGTTGACACCAAATTAGGCATAAAAATAGGAAAAATTCAGTTCTTTCCAGTAATCTTGTTTAAAACAATATTGCACCTCTGGGATGGGCACAAAAAAATAAATAATGAAGCCTAATTATATGCAAACTGCATTTACTGTTATATTTATATTTTTTGTATTCTCTAAACTTGGCACTTCGATCTGATATTCTGACCCAACAACAAGAGCAGTCATTATTATCATTTTCTGTTCAAACAGGAACTTCTTTTACTAAGCATAGAAGTTTTATTTATTTTGCAAGCGTTTTGGTGCAGATAGTAAAAAAGGGAAATTACTCTGTAATTAATGCTAGGGGACTTAATTCGAATTTGGTTAGGACTTTAAAAAAATTTTTTTAACGTGAAGCTTTATAATAACAAATACAGAACACATTTTAACGATTAGATATTTTAAAAAAGTGTATCACAAGTAAATCTTGAAGGCCTTGCCTCTCTTGTCTTTTTTTTTGTTGTTGTTGCTATTTTCTGTCACCATCGATTCTCTCTCTCTCTCTCTCTCTCTCTCTCCCTCTCTCTCTCATTCTCTTTCTCTTTATTTTATCATCTCTCACTTCTCATTTTCTCTGTCTCTCTTTTTCCAGTCCTTCTCTCTTTGTCTGTCCGTCTTTTTATCTGTCTGTCTCTCATTCTTTCTCTTTTATTGTTATTCTCTCTCACTTCTTATTTTATCTGTCTGGCATGTCTCTCTTTTACCAATGCTCTCCTTGACTGTCTGTCTGTCCCTATCTCTCTCTCTCTCTCTCACACACACACACACACACACACACCAGTTCTTCTCTCTTTGTCTGTCCGTTCGTATGTCTGTCTCCTCCTCTGTCTGTCTGTCAATCTGATTCTTTCCCTTTTTGTCTTTGTCATTCTCTATCTTTTCTGTATTTTTTTTTTCTATCTCCCTCTCTTTGTCTCTCTTTCACCAGTGCTTCTCAGGTCCCTGTCTGTCTGCCTCCTGTCTCTCTCACCCTCACCAGTGCTGATCTATTATCCCCGGAAATTAAAAAAAGAGAAAAAAAAAAAGTGACCGTCTGTCTGTCCTTCTGTGTGTGTATGGCTGTCTGTCTGTCTGTTTCTCTCTGACCTACTTCCTCCCTCCTTGACTGATTCCATCTTTATATTCTGTCTGACCCCCCCAGCCCCCATTTGCCCCCCCCCTCCATCTCTCCCTCTCTATTCCCACCATCTCGAAGACACACCCACACAACCAACCCCTCTCCGTCGTTGACATACTCGCTGAGTGTGTTAGCAGTGACCGACAACCCCTCTCTCTGTCATTCGTTCCGTCTCTGACCGCCCCACCTTACTATACTTCGTCCCTCAATACATTCTTCCTTCTCTTCACTGCTTACAGACTTTTTTCTTCTTCGCTTCGACACTGAACCTGAACTTATTCGTCCCTCCCGCCCCCCACCCCACTCCTCTCTACTCTCTCTCGATCTCCTAGGTATCTGTCTGACTGTCTGTATGTCCGCGTGTTTGCATCTCTCTGTTTCTTTCTCTGCCTCTGAGCAATGAGCAGCGTGCGAGTCTCTGTCTGTGTGTGTGTGTGTGCATTTCAAATGATGTTGCAGTTTACGTGATATGTGTTCCAGAATCACCCACCTGTCTGTCTGTCTCTGTTTGTTTTCTCTCTGTCTTTGTCTGTCTGTCTCTCCCTTCCTCTCACCCTCATTGACAGAGCCCCGGACTCAACTGTCTGTCTGTCTGTCTGTCTCTCCTCCCTCCTTCCCCCCTCTCATTCTCATTCCCATCTCCCACAGATAGACTATCAGACTCACCCATCCAAACCCTAACCCCAGTTGTTTGTCTGCCTGTATCTTTCTCTACAACTCCTCCCCCCCCCCACCCGTACGGACACCACCCCAAGCACCCCCTCCCAAACCCCCCCCCCCCTCCACCACCTCCTCTCTCTCCCCGGACTCACCCAGCATGGCGACGACACTGATGAGGTTCATGGTGAGGCTGAGTGGAATGTCGGCGTCCCCGATGACGACAGCGATGTGGCCCAGCCCGCCGCCCGGCACGCATGCCGTGCACAGCAGTCCGAAGCGGATGTCCTTCTCGATGGGCAGCGCCATGGCCAGTCCGAAGGCCAGCTGGAATGGACAGAGAGAGAGAGAGAGAGAGAGAGAGAGAGAGAGAGAGAGAGAGAGAGAGAGAGAGAGAGAGATGTATATGCCTTTTCTGAATGATGATAGTGGTTATGATGGTGATGATGATGGTGATGATGATGCTGATGATGACGATGGGCAGCGCCATCGCCAATCCGACAGCTAGCTGGAAAGGACACATACTTTTTCTGAATGATGATGATGATGATGATGTCCGTCCGAAGGCAGCTGGAAAACACACACACACACACACACACACACACACACACACACACACACACACACACACACACACACACACACACAGCCTTTCTGAATGATGGTGCTGATGTTGACGATGACGGTAATTATGGTGATGATGATGATGATGATGATGATGATGATAATGATGACAATGACCCCGGGCAGCGCCATGGCCAACCGAAGGCCAGCTGGAAAGGACACAGAATGATAGTGGTGGTGGTTGTGGTGATGGTTATGATGGTGATGGTGATGGTGATGGTGTTGATGATGATGATGGGCAGTGCCATGGCCAGTCCGAAGGCCAGATGGAAAGGACACAGAATATATATATATATATATATATATATATATATATATATATATATATATATATGTGTGTGTGTGTGTGTGTGTGTGTGTGTGTGTGTGTTATTCATTTGGAAGAACCAGACCATTCGATCTGTAGATTGGTTATGTCATAAAATGTACACCTTGTGACATTTTCTTGCCTGTCATTACTTGATCTGTTCTACGTTTGAAGTCATTTTAATTAAGAAGAGCTTCCTTACGTTTGAATACTTAAGATAGCTTAATCAAAATTCAAAAGCACAAATAACACGTAGACAGATACAGCCAGGCAGACAGACAGATAGACAAACACACACACACACACGCACACACACACACGCGCGCGCACACACACACACACACACACAAACCGTGTTTTTGTATATCATTCCAGGTAATAAGACGTTAAGCCGTGGACATGTTGTAAGGAACATCTAAACCCAACCACGCAAAGTGAAAATCCTCGTCGGTCAACATCAAAAGCCCAAGCAAGGATCACAATATGAACACACACACACACACACACACACACACACACACACACACACACACACACACACACACACACACACACACACACACACACATAATAAGAAAAAGAAGAACAAGAAGAAGAAGAAGAAGAAAAGCGGAAATGACGTCAAAGACCCCTCACAAAGCAAGCTACAAAGGTAGCTACCCCCAAAAAACAACCCCCTAAAATACTGCAGAAAGGAGCCTGGCTGGGCAGATCGCCCAAGTGTTGCCGGAGTGAACAGCTACATGTACAAGCAGAGCACTTAGCATCTCCAGTCATGACATTGATCCCAGCTGTCCCTGGAGCCTCAGGGAGAGGTGGACGCCACACGTTGCTCCGGACATGCTGGCAATGGGGGCTGCGGGGGTAGGGGGGTGGGAGGGCTTGGGGGTGATGGGGGTGAGGGGCGGGGGGAGAGGGGGAGGAGCATGACCACTGAAGCTGATGAAGTGACAGCCGCTGCTTCTTGTGCCCGATCCGTTTAGGCCTGGGGGGCAGCGTGCCGATCCCAAGCACTCAATAATTCATGCTGATGCTAATTTGCCGTGTGCCTCGCGGGCCACTGCTGTCAGACAGCATCTCGGCGGACCAGGCCGGGCTAAACAGGCAGATTAACTTCGCTCGGTACATGTACATGGAAGCCGTGAGGGGGAGAGGAGGGCGGGCGGTGGAGTGGGGGGTTAAACGCGAGGATTAGGTCATGCATTACCTGCAGGTCACCTATGGGTCGTGTTCTGTGGTGGTGTCGGTGCGGTGGGTGTGTTTTTTTGGAGGAATATTTCTTTTCTTGGATTTCGTTTTGTTTCACGTCCAGCTATTCCATTTATGAGGTGGCTGTCCCTGTCACAGCTTAGTTATTTCATGTTTAGCGAACCGGATCATGCACTATTTGGCAGATTTGGAAGGGGCTGTCCGACGCGCGACTGTAGGACCTGTAAGAGGATCACAGTGTCGTGTATCATGTGTGAATTCACAGGGGGCTGGCAGTGCAATTTCCAGAAGGCTGACAACTGTATCAGCGATATGACACAGGCGTATTTGGAATTGACCTAAGTTTACAGTTGGGCCAACAGCAAACTGAGAGCTGTATTGTCACTGGTTTCTCCACTGCAATGGGAAATCATTTACAGCTTAGTCTTTTGTGAAGGACTACGACTCTCAAACTAGAAGACAAAATTGTACTGACTCTTAGTGCTACAGCCTTGTGGGCTAGTTGGCCTTTGGGGGCCATCCACAACGCCGACTGTCCAAAAAACCTCTTGGCCTAGAGAGTGGGGGTGTAACTTGGGCAAGACATTATCAAATTCTGGCCCAAATAGTCGGGGCATCAGTTGCCTCCTCTGCTGCTCTGATGGTTATAATCGAACACGACTGACTAACATACATAAATCTGGTAATACTTGATCGGCATTTCTGTGCTGTGCATTTCTATGCCCCTCAATTCTTTGCAATGCCTTTTGGCAACAAGACGTCTTCTCCAAGTCATCAGTGAACAGGTTTAGGTAGGTTGCCCCCCCACCCCCCCGCCCCACGCCCGCCCCCCCTCACCGCACCCCTCCCCTCCCCAAAGTGTTACCATGACTGAAAGGAAAGAAGACACATAACTTCTAGTTTCAGGTCGGAAGCAGAGTTGACCACTTGGGAGCGTTGTTGGAACAGTACATAACTGTGTTCGTCAGACAGAGCTGCTGAGTTGGTGAAGTCTGTGACTGTGCAATATACCTCGTGGATCTGTGAAGGGCTGAGCAGTGCCGAGTTCTGGTAATTGGCTATGTGACGGGCTGTCATAAGAAACAAAATGATTCGACATTTATTCACATAACTGCTAATATTCAAATACAATGCAAGTGAAACCCCAGTTCAATTAGGGACGCAAACGGCATAAGAGAAACTAGAACCAACACAGCTTAAAAAAGAATCAAAACTTTATATCCAAAAGCTTTCGACAGATAGTGTTGATTAAGTGTTCAGTATCACAGACACTTTAGATAGAATGACATTTTTACGCTGAAGGAACCACAAATGAACGAACGAACGCAGCTTCAACGGGTACGCTGGAGAATCAATAACACTGGTCAAACAAACACAGTTGTTTCAAGGCTGATCGAGGGCCAATCCAGTGTCAACAGGACCAGTCCTGTAATGTCGTCCGGCCACTCTAATGATGGTCCAGAATCTCATTGGCTGGGGGCAGCACGCGGACCAGCACTTCTCGGAAGGAGAACTGATAATTAAGGGCGCCCTCTGGACGGGAGCAGCAAGGTCAGGAGAAGGGGTGGGGCGGGAGGGGGGTGGGGGGCGGAGGTGGGGGGTCGGGGGTGTGGGAGGGGGGCATGGGGGGCTTTTTCGGGCCAGGGGGATAGAATTGGCGAGCGGTGTGGTGGGCAAAAAGTGCCCGTCTCAGGGGATTAATCGGGCGAGTGCTGTTAGCGCGTTCTGATCGCGTGCTGGAGACCGGCGGGTTGGGCAGCCTCCCCCCCCCCCACCAGCCACCCCCCTCATCCATCCCCCCCCACTCGTGGTGGCCGGCTGGCCGATTATAGATCGGCGGTGTGACTGACCACTCGCCTCTGATTGCGGCGCTGTTCTGATCCCCTTCTCCGTCGTCTTGTCCTGATCCTCGGCCATGACCTGTGGAGGTCAGGAAAAGGTCGTGATTTTTTATGGGGGCTAGGGGGGAGTGGGGGGGGGGGAGGGGGAGGGAGGGAGGGAGGAGGGATGGCGGCTGTTTGAGCTTTGTGATTAATTTGACGGTACAGCATCTCGCTGTCAGTCATTTTCGCTGTACTTGTCTGTGTTTGTGCCTGTGTCTCTGTGCCTTTAATAATGTGCGGTCTGTCTTGATGAGCGCGGTACTGCGCAAAAGGAGCAAGAGGGCTTGCCGGTCTTTGTGCTGAGGAATGTATGCAGCACAACGAAAATCCAGGACGAGTGATAAAACAACAACAATACTACTACTACTACTACTGCTGCTGCTGCAACTACTACCACTAATGATGATGATGATGACCACCATAATGATGAGTAAAGATGAACTCGTTGTGTCAGCATGGGTGCAGGACAAGAATACGAAACCACTTACTTCATCGAAGAAAGAGTTAACGACAGTTTCAGTTTCAGTAGCTCAAGGAGGCGTCACTGCGTTCGGACAAACCATATACGCTACACCACATCTGCCAAGCAGATGCCTGACCAGCAGCGTAACCCAACGCGCTTAGTCAGGCCTTGAGAAAAAAAAAACACACAAAAAAACAACAACCCCTCCCCCCCCCCCAAAAAAAAAAACCCAACAAAAAACCCAACAAAAAACGGGGGAATAAATAATAGATAAGCTTACATAAATAAATAAATAAATGAATAATAATTATAATATAGAAAAAGGTAGTAGTAATAATAATAGTAATACTAATAAAATGATAATAATTAAAAAAAAAAAAAATAAGACAACAATGGTGATAAATAAGCGAATAAATGTAAAACATGAAGACACACATTCACACATACACCCACACATGCATAACAGAAATGCACCAAACATGCAGTTTCATAGATATGAAAGCACAGTCAAATACATATAAACGTACATGAGCTCCAACACACACACACACACACACACACACACACACACATTACCTTGCACCTCCTCTACCCCCCTCCTCCACACACTCATTTCTAGTCTACGTATCGCAGCTTCCACGGCACACACACACACACACACACACACTCACAGAGATGAACACTTACTTGTACAAGCACACACACATACGCCCATATCTCCCACCCCCAACCCCACACACATGTATACAAAGATATATATATATATATATATATATATATATATATATATATACGTTCCAATATCCACGACAATGCTTGTGGAGAAAAGTTTTGGTGAGAAAGCACATTACATAGCTGCCTTCCTCCAGACCTGAGAAAATTAAATCTGCAGTGTCAGTCAGAAATACTTGAAGTGGGGCCGGACAATACTCGTGTGTGGCGCCAATCTGCCGATCTGAGTGCAACATTTCAGTAACTGACTCCGTTCGATCCCATAATCCATGCAACTGTAAGATCATTGAGGTTCTGTTTTCGAAAACAGACAAGCTGGCCTTTTGAGAGGGCAAAGAGAAGGTGATATTCTAGCCAAAGAGCTGCACAACCTGCCGTGTGTTGTAAGACAGGGAAACCATCTTAGAAAGAGGCAAATAGTCACCGTGGACAGAAATGAGTTCCAAATGTGGCCAGGAGTGATGAATGATAGACACAGAACAAGAACAGCAACTGTTGCTACCTAAAACACACACAACGAGGGTGTTTCTCATCAGCTAGCACTCTGGTAAACAAAAGCTACAGAGAAGCAGGCAAAGAAACTTCCCTGATGACGGTTCCCACTTCATTCATACGCCCTTCATTTGGCTTGTGCTGACAACAACAACAGCAGTATAAGAAACGTCTGTACTGAGGGGCTGCAGATATTCGGAGACAGACATAACACTTTCATCTGAAACGTGCCACACTGAACGTACGAAAGAAACATTAACGCACTCAGTACGGCCAGTCCTCTCTTCTCCTCTACACAGACCCCTCGGATGTCCAGTGGGTGTCTGAATGACCCAACCTTTAGCTTCCGTCGTCAGAATTGTGGTATTCTTTGTCAACATTCACCTCTTCAGTATAAGAGTCTTCCGCTTGCAATATTTTGATGATGATAGTTGGGGTGAAACGCTGTTAGCGTCGTCTCTTTCGCCGTTCGTATGGAGAGAGTTAACAGTGTGTTGGGGACTGACACACCAAGTCACGATTTAAGACCACACCAGGTACAACGGTGTAACCACCATCACCGTGTGGTTCCCTTGTCATCTTAGCGAACGAAGACTGACACAGCACATTTTGAGGCGAGGGAAGGGTGGGGAGGGTGGCCTCTCACGGGAGGTAACCAAAGGGCACCCTCCCCTCTCACGGGAGAGGGCACGTGAGAGTAAGAGCTGACAAGCCCTTTGCCCGCCCATTCCAGGAAACTGCCAGTCGGTCTGTCTAGAGACCCTTATATTTTGCGGCACAATCGTTTCCATTGAAAAGGGTCAGGAGGCTCAATGCCAGTTGGATTAAAAAACAGAAGACAACCACTTACATTAACGGTCCCCCCCCCCCCCCCCCCTATGGGCTGCTGGCGCTGCACGTACGTCAGAACAAACCTGGGTGTGTGTGGGTGATTCGGGATGAGCAACTCTGGGAAATGCCACTGAACTACGCGGAAGACAGGGCGGAAAAGAGAACACGAGGCTGCACTGGTTAGAACGATTTGTACCACCTTTCTTTTTAAAACCCTTCCTGTCTACCAACTTTTACAAACAGAAAACAGACAAAACATATAAAAGCGCACAATCGGATGCCAGCAAAAGCTGTAACAGGCTAGCGCGCCGTCTCTACCCGATCTGTAGGAATTCATAGCAATTCACTTAACTGCTTTTTGTTTATTGTCTTTGTCGAAGTTGAACTTTCTGAATGATTATTTTCAACTTGCCTCTCAACATAAACACATGGGTTGATGTATGATGTAAAATCACAGGGTCTGATTTGGCAGCACGTCGTTTCCGGTTGCCAACAGGGCATGCCCAGGGGGCAGATGGGTTTGCCCACACGTACGTTCCATCCAGTCCTGAACAACGTTCGCACCTTCTCTCCTCACTTGACCCTGCCTGCCTTTTTACGAGCAAAGCGTGCCAGTACACGACTCTCTCTGTTCATGCATTAGTAATGTACCTTGAGGTGCTTCTTTCGGAGTGGGCAGAGTGAATAGAGTCTGAGTGGTTGTGGACACCTTTTCCAAAGAAACAAAGTCTGTGCAAAAAGTTCCAAAAACTTCAGATACGAGCAGATCGCTTTCAGACACGTACTTTAAGCACCTGACACATTCTGGCAGTGTTAAAGGGCATGGCTGACAAGATGTGCTTAACTATGCGTTGGTGATGATTCTCTGATTTGGGATACTTGCAGGAGAAAGTTTTCTTCATTCAGAATCGAAAGTTTCAACTCGTTTGTATAAATAGTGGTCTCCAAACTACCCTCATCAGCAAAACTGATATAAGAAAGTCTTTGGTTTGACAGGCTGTGAGGAGTAGATGAATCCAAGACTTTCTTATATCAGTTTTGCTGATGAAAGTGGGTGAAACGCCACTGACATGTACAAGTAATAAGAAACTGTCGATTGTGAGCAAGGAAAAACCTTCTTCTGTCTTTACTATTATTATGTTTCCATCGTGGGGGGGCCGGTCGGTTAGCTGGAAGACCAATATTTATCAGGAGCGCCTACTTTAGTCTCTGCTATAGCTTTTGTCATGTTCCCACTGCATGTGGCGGTGGGTTATTTGGAAGACCAATAGTTATCAGGAGCGCCCACCTTACTACCTGCTATAGCATTGCCTTTATTATTTGTATTTGTATTTCTTTTTATCACAACAGATTTCTCTGTGTGAAATTCGGGCTGCTCTCCCCAGGGAGAGCGCGTCGCTACACTAAAGCGCCACCCATTTTTTTTTTCCTGCGTGCACACTTGTATTTGTTTTTCCTATCGAAGTGGATTTTTCTACAGAATTTTGCCAGGGACAACCCTTTTGTTTCCGTGGGTTCTTTTACGTGCGCTAAGTGCTAAGTACATGCTGCACACGGAACCTCGGTGTATCGTCTCATCCGAATGACCAGCATCTAGACCACCACTCAAGGTCTAGTGGAGGGGGAGAAAATATCGGCGGCTGAGCCGTGATCCGAACCAGCACGCTCAGATTCTGTCGCTTCCTATGCGGACGCGTTATCTCTAGGCCATCACTCCACTACATGTACCCATCGCAGGCGGCGGAGGGTAATTTGAAAGACCAATATTCATCAGGAGCGCCTACTTTACCATATGCTATAGCTATGCTATTGTTATGTTTCTATCGTAGGCGGTGGTGGGTTATTCGGAAGACCACTATTCATAGTATCGCCGAGTCAGCAGGATGCTGCAGGATGAGTCCTTAACAGTGACGGGAGAGTCGTGACGGTTGTCTTCCTGTAGCGAACAGACCGTTGGGGCCATGAGGGCCTGAAACCTCCATCATCTTCACACCTACCTCGACTGGTAATAGATGGACCACAGGGAATTGTGGTGATGACCCGGCTGAAGCGGGATGGCTGTGTGTGTGTGTGTGTGTGTGTGTGTGTGTGTGTGTGTGTGTGTGTGTGATGGGAGAGTCGTGACGGTTGTCTTCCTGTAGCGAACAGACCGTTGGGGCCATGAGGGTCTGAAACCTCCATCATCTTCACACCTACCTCGACTGGTAATAGATGGACCACAGGGAATTGTGGTGATGACCCGGCTGAAGCGGGATGGCTGTGTGTGTGTGTGTGTGTGTGTGTGTGTGTGTGCGTGCGTGTGCGTGCGTGCGTGCGTGCGTGTGTGTGTGTGTGTGTGTGTGTGTGTGTGTGTGTGTGTGTGTGTGTGTGCGTGCGCGGGCGCGTTCGAGCGTGAGTGTGAAAATATGAATAGAAGAGAAATAATATAATAGAATACGTTTTATTGCCATGAAACCT